>NW_027642866.1:172500-184207 GCF_032717465.1 Coenobita brevimanus
CCTTTCCTTACCAGTTTATTTCAACATATATCAACGTTCTCCTGTTTATGGTCACAAACTGCCACCGTTCACACATCAGTAAGAGAAAGACAAGAGTTGTGTAAGGTCAGCAAAACCCATCACTGGGCCTCAGGTGCTGGACTGCCTCCTGTGCTAAACACCACTGCCCACTACTAACCAAGGCTCTCTCATTTACCTGATCTATTATCCCTTCCCTGCTTTCTTGTCTACAAGAGCATATTGGCGGCAGATCACCATCCTCCTTTCAGGGGATGCTGACCACCAGTCCCCTGAGTTCATATCTAGCTGAGTGAAGTGAAAACAATACATGAAGCTAAATGCTGAAGGATTTAATCACTCAATTCAAAATAATGATGCCATCCTTTTTCTGAAGGAATCCCCAAACTGAGGTGAGCCATGCTACTGTACACATGGCTTGTATTCTCATCAATTAAGCAAGCTCCCTAGCCCTTAGCTAGTTATTTTTGGATACAGCGGGGTAATAGGATTATGTACATTTTATAGGAAGAGTTTGGTGATATTTGAATTATTTAAATAATTCAAGGGTGAATAAGCATCTGGTAGCACTCACTTGACTGGTATGTCACTCAACCCATATTGCACCATGCCTATCAGAATTCTTTCAATCCAAACTTCAACTGGAACTGCATCCTCATTGTGCCCTCAAAGACATTTTTGCAATGGAGGACTCCAGTAATCTGGTGTATGGATTATTTTTCTTTTATTCATTTGTGGATTATTTTTCTTTTATTCATTTGTTTTTCCTTCCTGTTCTGTTATTTACAAAAAATAAATAAATAAATTGTTTGGGAAGAGGTGTTAAGGAGCTGCCTTAACTGACAAAAATACAGGCCATGATTTAAAGAACTGGCTAAGCACTGAGTCAAGAGAAGAATATAACAGAGGATAACTGAAGAAGGCTGGCAGACAAAAGCACATAAACTGGCAGAACACAGCACATAAAGAACATAACAGAAGAAGGAGGCAGAAAAAAGCACATACACACAGAATATGACACTGACAGAACACAGCACATAAAGAACATGGAAGCGTAGCTACAAAAACCTGCAAGAACAAAGAACGTAACTATGAACATGCAAGTTTATCTGCAAAAAGGCTGTGTGAGCTGGGAGCAGGGCAATGAAATGGCTGGGGACAGGGCAACATGGAGGGAATTTGTTTGTGGCCACCCCTGACGGGATCATGATGTCTGGCAATAGATAGATAGATAACAACAATCACGCAAGTTTAACTGCAGAAGACTGGCTGAACAAAACATAAACAAAAAACATGGAAGGATAACTGCAAGAAATTGGAAAAGCAAAAAGCATATGAAGGGAAAACTTAAGGTAGGTTAGTCCATGCTAGGCTGCTCCTGTAAGTGACTAATCTATAAGCGTAAGATGTAAATAGCAAAGAAAACTATCACACGAGTGGATGGTACAACCTACAAGAGGCCACATTATAAGTTGTATGGCAGGCACTGTAGCTCCTTTTTGTTAGTGATTTATCTTCCTTTTTGCAACTCAGTATTCTCCTGCATCATTTTGTTCATTACTAGTTACATACAAAAGGACACTGAGATGCAATGAGAGTGAATCACAGAGATGTGTTAAGTCTGCAAAAGCCACTTGTGGTGTGACTGTGGGTATAAAACTTATATTTCACATGATGGATATTTTATTTTTCACTGTGGAATAAAAAATGACAAGAGTTACACATAATTAAACATTCCCTACCATTCTTACACAACTGCAGTCATCTAACATTCTCACACAATTGCTCAGACATCTAACATTCTCACACAGTTGCAGTCATTTAACTCCAGGGGGAATTAAAAACAGTTCAGTGGGGGTGAAAAAATAAACATTCCGACGTTATTTATGCCTTGACGGCATACCTGAGGGGTGGGAAGTTTGCCTCTTGATATCTTAGGTGTGAGGCGCTTCATCTGCCGTTGTCATGCTGCATCAGATGGCACGGGTCTTCTTGGGCTGCAGATCCAGAGCCCTGAACGACTTCTGTGGGTGGAAAATTTTGAGTTAATATTACATAGTTTTCAGCCAATGGAACAGGGTTATTCCTACAACATGGATAGTCATTGGCCTCTGGTTGCTTCCTCCTTACACACACACACACACACACACAAAGGTGCAATACATGGCACTTGGAATTTAATGTGGACAAGTGTCATGTAATTAAGTTTGGTAAAAGTGAGAAAAGACCAGATTGAGATTATAAGTTGGGAAGATCAACCCTACACACATCAGAAAGAGAGAAGGACCTAGGTGTGATTATCAATAACAGACTATCTCCAGCTGACCACATCAGTGAGAAGGTACGGAACATGTATACACTGCTTGCAAATATGAGAATAGCATTCACATACATAAATGAAGACATGCTGAGAAAGATAATAACATCATTCATCAGACCAACCCTGGAGTATGCATCAGTAGGCTGGAGTCCTCATCTCAAAAAACACATAGACAAGATTGAAAAAGTACAAAGGGCCGCTACAAGATGGGTACCAAGCTTAAGGGACCTAAGCTACGAAGAAAGACTAAATAAACTGAATCTACCAACACTACAGGAGAGAAGGAAAAAAGGTGACATGATTATGCTGTATAAATGCATATCAGGGAAGGAGAAAATAGACGTAAATGATTACTTAACCTATGGGGAAGCATCAGCAAGAGGACACTGCAAAAAACTACATAAAAAGAGAGGCGATAAAGATGCAAGGAAATTGTTTCCCAAATAGGGCAATTGATCAGTGGAATGCACTACCAAATGAAATAGTGTCTATTCACAAATTAACAGATATGTATGATAAAAATGGTTTAATACACAGGACAGTACGAGCCTGACTCATTCCTGTAAATATACAATCAGGTAAGAACACACACACACACATACACACACTTTAAAGAAAAATGTGCAGGCAGACTGGAAGACCCACATCCAGCTGAAGGTACCAGCATCCAGGGCAGCCACTGTGCTTGTGTTATGCAACAGACTGCGCAGCTTCTCATTACTGTTCTTTCATTCATTCATTCATTCATTCTCATCCAATTATTACTGTTCTACAGGAATAAAAACTCATTTATACAATTCATTACATATTACCAAATCCAAAGAGCCAATTTCCAAAATATTTTTTCATGCAACAATAAGTCTTTAAATCTGTACTAATTGTGTGAGGATGCGATATCAACCCCTCTCTGTTTGTATCGTTTATAAAGGCATGTTGGTGCCTTTATAACCGACACAAACATACAATATCAACCCCTCTCTGTTTGTATCGTTTATAAAGGCATGTTGGTGCCTTTATAACCGACACAAACATACAATATCAACCCCTCTCTGTTTGTATCGTTTATAAAGGCTCTCAACATGCCTGTAAAAAATAAACATCAATGCCGCTCTCATTTATTTTGACTACAATTGCAACCATCACAACAACTGCACACTACTATTACTACTACTACAACTACTATTAATACTACTACTACAACTACTATTATTACTACTACTAAACTACTATTATTACTACTACTAATACTACTACAACTACTATTATTACTACTTTAACTTCTCTTATCACAATTTATACATCACAACAACTACTACTACTATTACTACTACTACAACTACTATTATTACTACTACTACAACTACTATTATTACTACTACTACAACTACTATTATTACTACTACTATTACTACTACTACAACTACTATTATTACTACTGCTACAACTATATTACTACTACTACAACCATCACAACAACTACTACTACTATTACTACTACTACAACTACTATTATTACTACTACTACAACTACTATTATTACTACTACTACAACTACTATTATTACTACTACTATTACTACTACTACAACTACTATTATTACTACTGCTACAACTACTCTTATTACTACTACTACAACCATCAAAACTACTACTATTGCTACTATTACTACTACTACAAGTACTTCTATTACTACTTCTACAACTACTACTATTACTCCTACTGTGCTACTACTATTACCACTACTACAACCATCACTATTACTACTGCTGCTACAACCACTACTACTACTATAACTACTACTGCCACTACAACCACTACTACTACTAAAACCCTTACTACCACTACTATACTCCACTTCTTACACTAAGCCATGCTCTTACCTTCCTATCAGTCACCCCATCAGAGTCCAACTGAAGGCAGCACTGATGGAGTTCATTATGGGCCAGGTTGTGTGCTTCAATATCTACCTATCTATCTATCTATTATCAGACGCCTCAATCCCATAAGGGGTGGCCACAAACAAATCGCCTCCATGTCGCCCTGTCCCCACCATGTCACTGCCCTGCTCCCAGATCTAGAAAAAAAATAAAAAAGAAAACCAATTAAATCTACTCACTGTGCATCAAAACAAAGCATTATATATCTTGCTACCTGTCTGTCTATTTATGTCTGTCTATTTGTCTATCTACCTGTCCATCACTCATTTATCAAGGCTCCTACATGCTTGTATGTGTTGGCCTTGGTCACCGGAAGGCTGCTCTCCATGCTGCTCAATCTCTAGCACCCTCTCTACTAGTCCCTTATCCCTGAGGTCACACTCTATGACCTCATCTGGGTATTTTTTTTTTTTTTTTTTACTGTCTGATACACTGCCATACTGAACACCTTCTGCCTACCAGATTTCATTTAGTCCCCAAACTGCTTCTCTCTGGAACTCTCTTTCCCAGAATACTTTCCCCCAAAACTTCAACCTACAGTAGTTCAAGTCCAAATGTTTAAGATTTTTTTATGAATGGAGGACACTTGTTATCTAGTATATGGATTTTTTTTTTCCCCTCTATCTTCTGTACAAAAAAATAAATAAATAAATAAATAAATTGCTTAGGAAAAGGTATTAGGGAGCTGTCTCAACTGATAAGGGAGAAAAAACAAAAATAAAGCAATATACTGTTTAGGAAAGGATGTTAGGGAGCTAACTCAACTGACAAGGGAGAAAAAAAAAAAAATAAATAAATTGCTTGAGAAAAGGTGTTAGGGAGCTTCCTCAACTGACAAGGGAGAAAAGAAAAAAAAAACTAAATTGCTTAAAAAAACCCTGCTAATGCTTCCTTGTCTGCAATTGTTTAGTACAGTAAGAGCCACACAGTCAGCCGTACCTGCCTGGCCAGGGTGAGTGATGACAGGAGGGGTGAGTGATGACAGGAGGGAACCAACACTGATACACCTTCCTTGATCATATTTTTTTTTTTTTTTATGTGTCCGACTCTGGGCATAGGCTTCACAGCCTGCTATCAAGGCCCAACAGTCCTCCTACATACCATACACCTCTGCATGGTCCTGTAAATGAAAAAAAGAAATCATCACCACCATCACTGCTGTCATCATCATTTTCACCACAATCACTGTCACCATCATTATCTTTGTCATCATCACCACTGCCATCACTCTCACCATCACTCTTGTCATCATCATCTTCACCACAATCAGTCACCATCATCATCATCATCACTATCTTCACCATCATCATCATCACCATCATCATTCTCATCATCATCACCACCATCATCATCATCATCATCATCATCATCCAGACCTACTTTCCAATCCTAGGATGGTGTGAGATATGGTGCAGAGCCAGAAATATCTCAACAGAATGACAAACCACCTAAAGTCTATCTAGTTGAATGTGCCACACACTCACTCCCTCACCACTGCAGCCCCTGGAATCCTGACTCCACCTCATAAACATCCACACTTAAATGCTTCATATTCTGGCATTAATATCCTGTATATCTCAGTAGTAAGATGGAAAGATGGTTATTTTATGCTGTGGTACATAGACAAAGAGACAGACTGACAAATGAGGAAGTAAAGAAGCATTGTGGTGTTGATGTGGTTGAAAGTGTTGAGAAATACTCTGAGATGGTTTGGCTATGTGGAGAGGATGGACAATGAGAGACTGACTAGAAGAGTGCATGTGAATGAGGCAGAAGGGGAGACCAAGAATGAGATGCAATGATGGAGTGGAAAGGATGGGGAATGAAAGACTGACTAGAAGAGTTTGTGAGTGAGATGGGAGGGATGAGATGGAAAGAAGGAGTGGAGAGGATGGAGAATAAGAGACTGACAGGAAGAGTACATGTGAGTGAGGTGGAGGGGGAGACCAAGATGAGGGATGGAATGGAGAAAGATATGAGAGAGGAGGGCTGTGGGTTGGAGGGAGGGCAGGGGGCAGGGTAACATGGAGGCAATTTGTTAGTGGCCACCCCTTACAGGAATAAGGTGCCTTGCAACAGACAGATAGACACAGATGATAGAAAAATAGATAAAGTGATCAGATACAGACATACCTGACAAACTATACAGTAGCCTGAGTGTGGAGATACCAGGCCATTCTCCAAAAGTGTTTATAGGAGCTGCAAGCCAGGACTGCTGCAGTGCTTGTTGCCCACCACACTGTAAAACAGAAACACATGATAATAATAATAATGATAATAATAATAATAATAATAATAATAATAATAATAATAAAAATAATAATAATAATAATACAGTATATACATCAAGGTACATCATAAGAGTCCAGCAAACATTAGACCTCAAAGCTGTAATCACTGGCCACATTGGTTTTCTATTTAATGAACCCTATACACATCCACCCACACCAAGAGTGAGTGAAGAGTGAGTTATGTATTATTCTGACTTTCAAACAGTCCCCCACAAAGTGTGCACACAAATGTCAAGGTATCTGGTCATCATCATCATCGGGACCTCCTATCCCACCCTAGGGCAGGGTGAGGAGTAGCAATGTCCAGACAGCCCAAATTTGTCGAGTCCAATGGGCAATGCCTCCATTCACTCATTATTCAAACCCCCAGAATCCTGGCTCTATCGGATACGCCAAAAACATTCACCAAGTTCTCTAGCTTTACATAAACGTATCTAATAGAGTCAATGGGCCACGCTTCCATTCACTCATCATTCAAGCCCCTGGAATCCTGGCTCTATCGGATATGCCAAAAACATTCCCCACGTTCTGTAGCTTCACACAAACGTATCCAATAGAGTGGCATTTGGTAAATATTAAATTCCAGACAACTAAGGCAATGACAGGCTTCAATAAAGCATCACTTTCTCAGAAATACAATACTAACGTAGATATGGACGCCAACTCCACTGAACTCATTAGTGAATTGACTGTATGTAAGGGACTGCTGGACGGAAGACCAATCTATGCAAATGCAAACAGCTTGTCAAAAATATTCTTTCATGTGTGTGATGTTTTTTGTTAATGAGCATTTCAGTGATGAGTGGTCTCTGCTCTTGGCAAATCTCATAAGTTTACCAAGACATGTAGAATAGCCACGATGGTTATGTTACAATTTTGACCCATGACTGAGTTAGGCTCACCAGCTAGGTAGCAGAAGACACTTTGGAAGTCCCTCATTAGCACAACAGCAAGAAAATGGGTAACCAAATTAAGATTTTACTTGTGTATTAGTAATACAAATACATGCTATTGCCATTCCATATATATAAATAAAGAAAGAAGTGCTTGTTAGAAAATAATATACAGTATATTGATCACTGTAATGGGTAATTCACCATACCGCTCATTCTATTAAACAGAACTTGTTGTCTGACTTAAGGTTTTACAGTGGAAAATTTTCATGAAATACATAAAATAGATAGATCAACAGACAAAACTTCCTTTGGAGGATTTGTGGAATGTACAAAGCAGTTTGCCACATTTGCATAAACAAATATGCTGCAAATACACCAGTAATCATAACACCAATAGACAAAAACTACAGGATGCATCTGTTAAACTACAGCCATAAGACTGTGCAAACATGACAATGAAAAACTACATCTTAAAACTCTTACCTTCTCCAGTCATGTTTTCTGATGAGTCTCGCTGATGGCCATTAGGTGTGTCTGGTGGATAATTCTGCTATGTATTCTCAGGCGCTGTTACCTGTGAGGTGGAGAAAGTAAAGGCATAATGAGATTCATAATGTATCATTGTTTATAAAGGTTCCAACATGCTGGCATGAATCAGCCTTGGTCACCTAATGGCAATTCTCCATGCTGCTCGATCTCTGGCAGCCTTTCTGTTCAGTTCCTTATCCCTGAAGTCAAACTATGACTCATCCCAGGGCTTTTTCAGTCTGCCTCTTGCAACCCTACCCTCAACGTTCACATTTCTTACTTTTCACACCAAACTGTCATTCTCCATCCCCTCCACATGTCCTTACCATCTCAGTCTACCCCTGCTCATCACAACACCAATACACTCTCGTCCCATCATTCCTCTCAATTCTTTAGTTGTAAACCTAGCCCCCCCATGCCTTGCATTCAAGGATGCACTACACATCCATCTAATCACTGTCAGTTCTATATGTTTGAGCCAACAAATACAGCATCCTTTTCCTTTACTGTCCAGGCCTCACTGCCATACACCATTACATTCCTAACACATGCCACATAAAAAGATTCCTTAGCAAGGAGGGAGAGCCCCCTTAATGTCAGGAGAGGCAACAGCTCCCTGAACTTCTTCCAACCACTCTTCACTCTAGCCAGAGAATTAGCTCCTGCCCCACCTGCAGCACATAACATGTCTCCCAAATAATAATAATACATTCATCCATCCATCATCCAATCTTACACTGCCCCATGAGGAGCGTAGGAGCCCGGGGCTAGGTAAGTTGGTCCCGACATTTAAGATGAGAGTGACTAGCCTCACTCATCCTTGAGTGGCATTACATGAGCAATAACCCCAACCATTCCTTGGATATAAACCCTCACTGGCTCAATCTGATTGGAGCACTGCAATTACCCACTGAACCACCAGGCACCATAATTTGGTTATATGGTTACCACCCAGCATAGTAAATGGTTTCCTGGTGTGCAGGAAACTATTTGGCTTGACACTCAATGTAGTCACCCACAGGCAGAAGGAAGAGGAAAGAATGAAGGAAAGAATGACAGAAGAGGGAGTGTACAGTATTACAAATTATTTACATTTAGAGTAGACATTCAGGAGAAATACACCAGATTACACTACTACTACTACTACTACCATATACCTTAACTTGCCCAACACTGTCTTCAGTCAGCCATTTCATACATAGTTCAGAGGCAGAGCAAGACAATGCTACAGCTAATTATCCTTTCCACAGCACTTCTTTGTGATGAGCATCATATTCTAGTGTTCATCTATTGTTCAAACTCAATATTCAAGATGCTGAGAATTTTTAAACCAAAAAGAAGACCATACCACTATTTTAATAGGCTTTTGTTACAGCTCAGTTTTCAAGACTGGAAGTTGTCATTTTTACATCAAATTAAAGTGAAATGAGTACAGTATAGTATATTATAATGTTTATCCTTACAAGATCGTTTTCAAGATGAGGGACAGTTTATGCCAAGTTCAAGAAAAGAGTATGGCTGCTTGGTTTGATAGGTAGGCCTAAATTTGTCCTTGTGCAGCTTATTTGTAGCATTTCATTTTTGTTCATTCATCATCCTACATTGCCCCATGAGGAATGAAAAAGGAAAAGAAAATGCTACAAATAAACTGCAAAAGGACAAATTTAGGCCTGCCTATCAAACTAAGCAGCCATATTCTTTTCTAGTACAAAGGCAAAAAGACTTTGACAAATCTAAATCTCACCCATAACACTTCAGGACTAACATCATAGTCTAGAGTTACTCTTGTTACAGCTCAGGAATATTGATGGAAAGAGAATTTTAGGCCAGGTTAGAGTAAAACCTGTATACTGCCATTTACAGTAGACTGCTTCATCATGGTCAATGGCTCAGCAAACATTGCAACCCCTTGATGTCAGGATTCCAGGGGCCTGAATGGTGGGAATGGCAGTGTGGCTCATTCAACTGGGCAAACACTGGTTAGTATCTCATTCCATCAAGTTTTCTTCTGTCTCTCTCTAGCCTACCTTGGGGTGGGAAAGGTGTGGATGATCCCAGTAACACATTAGCCACACATTCTTGCTCCCATAGCCAATCTTCTAACAAAGGGTCATTCCCACAACTAACATGAAGATGGACACTAACAAGCCTTAACTAGGAGCTAGGAATGAGTCCGTTATTACTACTTACTCTAACTTGGTCTAAAATTTGCCATCCCTCCATCTTAAATGCTAAATTTTATTACTAGACAGGCACCAGGATATAAGGCTGGTCATGAAGTGCTATGGGATGAATGTAGAGACAAACCACTGTCTTTCTACCAATAAGCTGTGTGAAATAACCCACAAAAGAAATATATGGACCTAGTTATTGTAACAGACCTATGGTCAAAATAACCCTCCCAATCTGACTACACTTGGCCATCAAATAACTGAAAAGGAGTTAGGGATCTTTACAAAGTTGTTACATGGAATCTTGAGCCCTAAGTAAGGAATGTTTCTCCTTGGTTACTAGTCATAATTACCCACCCAGTCTTACTACACCTGGACATAACTGAAAAGGGACATGGGATCAGTGTTAGACAGGACTTTCTGTACCAAGTTATTTTTAGAATTTAATTTGTATCATCGTATCAGAGGCACCAACATCCTTGCATGCATCGGCACTGGTCACCTAATGGCAGCTCTCCACGCTGCTTGATCCACCATTATATCTCTTATGCTGCCACTTATCACAAACACTGACCAAGATGGAGTTATTTCCCACACCCTTGCAGCAAACTACACCTGGCCACACTTCCTCTGCTTTGACAGTACTGCCACCTGCCCTACATATCATCACTTTTGTTGGTGAAAGTCTGCTGTATGTATATCTAACCCCTCTAGAAAAGCCCCTTAAGCTATATAAAGCCATATGGAAGTAGCAGGCACAAAAAAATAATAGATATGGTTACGGCATACTGACCAAAGTCGTATCCAGCTAAATGTCCTCTCCAGCAATAGTGTTATGATGGTTGTGGTTGCTCTAGTAGTGGCTATGATAGTTCTGGTAGCTGTGGTGGTGGTAGTCCTGTACAGCTAAATGCCTTGATGCCGGAAAGGTGCCCACAAATTACTTCACCTCCATGTCATGCAGTTTTTTGCCATCATGCTGTCCTTCCCCCCAAACTCACACCCCTGAAAAAGAACACTGATATAAGCCATGACACTAAAAACTCCATAAAAAATATCAATGAGTAAGCTTTAGAAATACTCAGGAATGTTTGCAAGACACGCTAAAGTCAATATTATCAGCATAAAAACAATTAATGGGAAGAAAAAGGAAAAAAATCATATAAAAAATGTAAACATCCTTCACCAGTCACAGCTCCAGCCAGACTGACCAAAGCTGGCAGATTCCACCAACCTCCACATTCTTTCCCTCCACTTGTTCCCTGCCCCCTCCATCCCCCCACCAGTTCCCACCCCTCCATCCCTCCCTTCATGTCCATTCCTCCTCCTTCCTGCCTCTCCTCCACCCCATCTCTCTCTCATTTCTTCCTTTCCCCTCCTTGTCTTTCCACCTCTAGTCATCCTTCTTCCCTCTACCTCTTCCTCTTACTGAAAAGCAGCTTCTTCCATCCCCCTCTCCCTCCTCTCTCCCCCTTCATCCCCCCCTCCTTCCTTCACTCTTATGTCCTCCTTCTCCTGTACTCCCTCTCCCTCCTCCTCCCTCCTG
>NW_027642867.1:17500-20000 GCF_032717465.1 Coenobita brevimanus
AAAGAACATAACAGAAGAAGGAGGCTGACACAAGCATATAAACACAGAATGACACTGACAGAACACAGCACATAAAGAACATAACAGAAGAAGGAGGCAGACACAAGCATATAAACACAGAATATGACACCGACAGAACACAGCACATAAAGAACATAACAGAAGAAGGTTGGCAGACACAAGCATATAAACACAGAATATGACACCGACAGAACACAGCACATAAAGAACATAACAGAAGAAGGAGGCAGACACAAGCACAGACTGGCAGAACACAGCACATAAAGAACATAACAGAAGAAGGAGGCAGACACAAGCATATAAACACAGAATATGACACCGACAGAACACAGCACATAAAGAACATAACAGAAGAAGGAGGCTGACACAAGCATATAAACACAGAATGACACTGACAGAACACAGCACATAAAGAACATAACAGAAGAAGGAGGCAGACACAAGCATATAAACACAGAATATGACACCGACAGAACACAGCACATAAAGAACATAACAGAAGAAGGTTGGCAGACACAAGCATATAAACACAGAATATGACACCGACAGAACACAGCACATAAAGAACATAACAGAAGAAGGAGGCAGACACAAGCATATAAACACAGAATGACACCGACAGAACACAGCACATAAAGAACATGAAAGTGTAGCTACAAAAACCTGGAAGAACAAAGAATGTAACTATGAACATACACACTTAACTGCAAAAGACTGTGTGAGCTGGGAGCAGGGCAATGAAACGGTGGGGAACAGGGGGACATGGAGGTGATTTGTTTGTGGCCACCCCTTACGGGATTAAGGTGTCTAGCAATAGATAGATAGACAGACAACAACAAACATGCATATGAAGGGAAAATTTAAGGTAGGTTAGTCCATGCTAGGCTGCTCCTGTAAGTAACTAATCTATAAGCGTAAGATGTAAATAGCAAAGAAAACTATCACACGAGTGGATGGCACAACCTACAAGAGGCCACATTATAGGTTGTATGGCAGGCACTGTAGCTCCTTTTTGTTAGTGATTTATCTTCCTTTTTGCAACTCAGTATTCTCCTGCATCATTTTATTTATTAGGGGAAGAGGAAGGAGGAAACCAAGGATGAGATGGAGGGATGGAGTGGAGAGGTATATGAGAGGGGGATGTGAGCTGGGAGCAGGGCAGTGAAAAGGTGGGGGACAGGGCGACATGGAGGCGATTTGTTTGTAGCCACCCCTTACGGGATTGGGGCGTCTGGCAATAGATAGACAGATAGATAGATTACTTACATACAAAAGGATACTGAGATGCAATGAGAGTGAATCACAGAGATGTGTTAAATCTGCAAAAGCCACTTGTGGTATGACTGTGGGTATAAAACTTATATTCCACATGATGGATATTTTATTTTTCACTGTGGGATAAAAAATGACAAGAGTTACACGCAATTAAACATTCCCTACCATTCTTACACAACTGCAGTCATCTAACATTCTCACACAATTGCTCAGACATCTAACATTCTCACACAATTGCTCAGACATCTAACATTCTCACACTGTTGCTCAGACATCTAACATTCTTACACAATTGCTCAGACATCTAACATTCTCACACAATTGCTCAGACATCTAACATTCTCACACAGTTGCTCAGACATCTAACATTCTCACACAGTTGCTCAGTCATCTAACATTCTTACACAACTGCAGTCCTCTAACATTCTCACACAGTTGCTCAGACATCTAACATTCTCACACAGTTGCTCAGACATCTAACATTCTCACACAATTGCTCAGACATCTAACATTCTCACACAGTTGCTCAGACATCTAACATTCTCACACAATTGCTCAGACATCTAACATTCTCACACAGTTGCTCAGACATCTAACATTCTCACACAATTGCTCAGACATCTAACATTCTCACACAGTTGCTCAGACATCTAACATTCTCACACAGTTGCTCAGACATCTAACATTCTCACACAGTTGCTCAGACATCTAACATTCTCACACAGTTGCTCAGACATCTAACATTCTCACACAGTTGCTCAGACATCTAACATTCTCACACAATTGCTCAGACATCTAACATTCTCACACAGTTGCTCAGACATCTAACATTCTCACACAGTTGCTCAGACATCTAACATTCTCACACAATTGCTCAGACATCTAACATTCTCACACAATTGCTCAGACATCTAACATTCTCACACACTTGCAGTCATTTAACTCTTCAGGGGGAATTAAAAACTGTTCAGTGGGGGTTAAAGAATAAACATTCTGACGTTATTTATGCCTTGACGGCATACCTTCGGGTTGGGACATTCGCCTCTTGATATCTTAGGTGTGAGGCGCTTCATCTGCCACCGTCAGGCTGCATCAGATGGCACGGGTCTTCTTGGGCCGCAGATCCAGGGGCCTGACCTTCTGTGGGTGGAAAAGTCTGAGTTAATACTACATAGTTTTCAGCCAAAGGAATGGAACTGTTCCT
>NW_027642867.1:27500-37500 GCF_032717465.1 Coenobita brevimanus
CTATCTATCTATATCTATGGCTAACTGGCTGACCAGCTTTGTGGGGGTGTCTATCTATCTACTGTCTATCTATCTGTCTATCTATTTATCTGTCTATCTACTGTCTGCCTATCTATCTATCTGTCTATCTATCTATCTGTCTATCTATCTGTCTGTCTATCTATCTGTCTATCTGTTACCTGGGTAAAATGTGTTTGTAATCAGTGTCTATCTATCCATCTGTTTATCTATCTGTCTATCTGGGTAACTATCTATTCATCTGTCTATCTGTCTATCTATCTACCTTCCTATCTATTTATCTATCTATATAAGGCTAACTAAACATCTATCTAGATTGGCGTATGTATGTATGTATGTATGTGTGTATGTATGTATTTATGTGTGTATGTGTGTATGTATGTATGTGTGTATGTATGTATGTATGTATGTATGTATGTATGTGTGTATGTATGTATGTATGTGTGTATGTATGTATGTATGTATGTGTATATATGTATGTATGTATGTATGTGTGTATGTATGTATGTATGTGTGTATGTATGTATGTATGTATGTGTGTATGTATGTATGTATGTATGTATGTGTGTATGTATGTATGTATGTATGTATGTATATATGTACTTACGTATGTATGTATGTATGTGTATGTATGTATGTGTGTATGTATGTATGTATGTGTATGTATGTATGTATGTGTGTGTATGTATGTATGTATGTATGTATGTGTGTATGTATGTATGTATATCTGGTAAGTATACATCTATCTATCTCTGTCTGTGTATGTATCCGTCTATCTATCCATCTATCTATCTACTATATATCTATTTGGCTAAGTATCGATCTATCTATCTCAGTTGAAGTGTCTGTCTATCTATCTATCTATCTATCTGTCTATATCTGTATCTGGGTAACTATCTATCCATCTATCAATGTGTATCATTCCATCTATCTAGTCAATTGTCTGTCTGTCTATCTGTCTATTTATTTATCAATCTATCTATCAATGTCTGTGTCTGGCTTTCTATCTATCTATCTATCAGTCAGTGCATCTAGGTAACTATCTATCTATCTATCTGTGTATCTATCCACCGATCTAGTCAACTGTCTGTCTGTCTGTCTATCTATTTATTTATCTGTCTATCTACCAGTCTGTCTATCTATCTATCTATCTATCTATGAGTCAGTGTATCTGGGTAACTATCTATCCATCTACCTATGTGTGTATCTATCCATCTATCTATGTGTGTATCTATCCATTTATCTAGGCAACTGTCTGTCTATCTGTCTATCTATTTATCTATCTATCTATCTATCAATCTGTGTCTGTCTGTCTGTCTGTCTATCTATCTATCTATCAGTCAGTGTATCTGGGTAACTATCTATCCATCTATCTCTGTCTGCCTGTCTATCTATCTATCTATCAGTCAGTGTATCTGGGTAACTATCTATCCATCTATCTCTGTGTCGGTCTATCTATCTATATGTAATGGTAAGTGTCTGTCTGTCTGTCTGTCTATCTATATCGATCTATCTGTCTGTCTGGGTAACTGTCGATCTATCTATCTATATCTATTTATCTATCTATCTAGGTAACTGTCTGTCTGTCAGCCTATCTCTATCTATCTATCTGGCTATCTGTACATCTATCTATCTATTTTTAGTCTGGCCATCTCTGTCTATCTGTCTATCTATCTGTCTATTTGTCTATCTATCTACCTGTCTATCCATCTGTCTATCTATCTATCTGTCTATTTATCTATCTCTATCTATCTATGCATATCCATCCGTCTATCTATCCATCCATCTATCTATCTATCTGTGTCTATTTATCTATCTATCTAGCTTCCTGGACCAAGGGGGTCTGGACTCTATCTATTTATCGGTCTATCTATCTCCCTGTATCCCTGTCTATCTATCTATCTATCTACCTACCTATCTGTCTGTCTCTGTCTGTCTATTGATCTGTATGTCTCCATCTGTCTATCTATCTATCTATGTGTCTATCTATCTAAGTCATATGTCTGTTTGTCACTGTCTTTCTCTGTGTATCTTTATCTATGTCTGCCTGCCTATAGTCGGATTCCCGTTTGCGGCTGAGGTGTGGCCCGCACCTGTGTACAATGGTGCCACGTTTCCCCAACTTGCGATGTGAAACGGAAGCTATTTATGTACAAGGCATCACAAATTCGATAAATTCAGATGAATAAAACTTACACTTGTGTATTTTGATGGATGAATCAACAGTAATCTTATTATGCATAAAATATTTATACAGTAACACAGAAACATGGCACACATATTGTACAGTGTTGCTAAAAGATATTGTAGTCACTTTTAATGTTTTTTAGCGTAGTTTTAGGGTGGGTAATAATATCACAGTTATGGATATAAGATAATGAGCCTGAAAAAAGAAGAAATATGCCAATATCCAAAGTAAAAGAAATAATTCATGTAATTCTTGTGAGTGGCAATACTTACACACCCATCTGGCCTAAAATAAATGTCCCAAGAGAGAATGAGGAGATTCAATGTCCCAAGAGAGAGAGAGAGAGAGAGAGAGAGAGAGAGAGAGAGAGAGAGAGAGAGAGGCATGCATTGAATGCATTGTCGGCATCACTTAATATAACAAAACCAAATTAACAAATGAAAGCACAATTATAAATAACTTATAAAAGAATCAAAAGTACTCAGGGTGGCTCACATTTCCCGCCAGGAGAGAGAGAGAGAGAGAGAGAGAGAGAGAGAGAGAGAGAGGTCTGTCACTGCCTTCTTTGTATTCATTTGTTCCTTTGTACATACTGCACACACTGATATACATTGTTCCTATTGATGCACATATATCTATACACGTAATTTCTCTCTCTCTCTCTCTCTCTCTCTCTCTTCTAATACTGACCACGTGGTAGGTGAATCCAGCCCCCCCTTCCCCTCTCCTCCCTTCTTAATCCCTCCTGGGTGTCTCAGGTCAAATCCCCCTTCACACTTCCCCTCCCCCCTGGACCACCACCCCAACAAACCCACATCCACACTCCCACCCACACCTACACCCACACCCCACTACGTCGGGGTGTATGAATCAGTAACGTAACAAACCTCTCAGCAGACAGTAACTTTGACACTCCATCTACTACTAAATATGACAAAACCAAATTAACAAATGAAAGCACAATTATAAATAACTTATAAAAGAATCAAAAGTACTCAGGGTGGCTCACATTTCCCGCCAGGAGAGAGAGAGAGAGAGAGAGAGAGAGAGAGAGAGAGAGAGAGAGAGAGATAACGGTATAGAAAACGTGGCAACACTGTACTCAGGTGCGGGCCACACCACAGCTGCAAACGTGCGCGAGTCCTACTTTAGCAATCTATTTATCTATCTATCTATCTATCTGTATCAATCTATCTGTCTATCTACCTATGTCTATCTGTCTATCTTGTAATCTATCAGTCAGTGTGGGCAATATGCTGAGGGCAGACTAACCCACACAAAACACATACGTTCCCTGGCCTTCTATGGGTTGCTGTGGCTATACTTGGCTATACATTGGTTGTGGCTCATTTCCCTGGCCTTAAATGGCTTACCACTAGTCTGGCTTTACTTGCCTTTACACTGGCTTACCTCAGCGGCGCAGGCAAACATCTGCGGCGTCCACCCAGCCCACAAACCTCTTCTATTTGTCTGCACCTCGCCGTGGGAAGGACCCTGGTGAGGCGGTGTCTACCACAAGGAGGCGCCGGTTGCCCACACGTTGTACTGTACCTGTAGCGGCCCCCCCCCCACACACAAACTTACCTGTGGTCGACGGGTCTGCTCGGCCACACACACTAGGTAGGGGTAAGCAGCAACAACAACATCCTGGTGAGATTAATACACGCTGAGTCCAATGTATGTACGGTGGTGGTGGTGGTGGTGGTATAAGTCTGTCTCAGGAAAAACGAATGTAGAATATCGTCTGTTTTACTCCAAAGTCACTGTCAAAGGCCGAAGGCATCTGATTTAACGACCTGTGGGAATACAAGCTGGCCAGGGACAACCCTGAGGGCAAGAGGCGCACACACACACACACACACACACACACACACACACACACACACACACACACACACACACACACACAATCAATGAATGGGTATAAGTGACCCGCTATGCTCACAGGTCAATATGAACTGTGGTTCCTGTTTTTGGATGCAACATTTTTTTTTTTTTTTTTTTTGTTACAAAGCGCTAAAAATAAACGAAAAATATTGGACCAGTTATTCGTTGTATATTTAGATTTAATAGCATATTATTCCTTTTATTTTATTTTATTTTATTTTTTTTCGAGCTTGATTCGCCTGTCATCAAGAATTTGTAAGTTGGCATTTCAGGTCACAGCACCTCCTGACTGACTCTCTCTCTAAACCTCTGCTTCCGTCCTTTCTTGTCTCCCTCCTCCCTCCCCCATCTACCCTCTCTCTCTCTCTCTCTCTCTCTCTCGTGTGTGTGTGTGTGTGTGTGTGTGTGTGTGTGTGTGTGTGTGCAATCATTATCATGACTAATGGTATGCTTTGTATTGGAAAGTAAAGATGAGGAGAAATATTGTGGAAGCTATGGCGAATATTGTGGCAGAAGAGTGTGGACATGTATGAAGGTGAACGTTAATTGGCCCACAGGGAATTAATGACAGTTCCACATGCTGACGTCTCGAGGGGACTTCTTGTAGTTGTTCTCAATAAATATATTCCAATGTTTTATTTATTTTATAATACTTATATCACAGTTAAGTTTTACTTTGCATTGACATTATTATTCACTACTACAGAACCTTGAGAGAGAGAGAGAGAGAGAGAGAGAGAGAGAGAGAGAGAGAGAGAGAGAGAGAGGGGGGGGCTGGTCATTCCCAGGGGACAAGTGGTCACTCCTCACCTCTCTCTCTCTCTCTCTAGCATGCAGACCCACCCCCCCTGAACTCAAAACATCATCCTTCCTGCCTTCCTATCCATCCCCATCCCCTCTCTTCACCTAGCTTTTTGCCCACATACACAACATTTGCACACACACACACACACACACACACACACACACACACACACACACACACACACACAAACACACACACACACACACACGTTTTTTTTAAATAACTGACGACCTACCAAAAAATTTATCATTCTATCAGAATATATATATATATATATATATATATGTATGTATGTATGTATGTATATATATATATATATATATATATATATATATATATATATATATATATTTGTGTGTGTGTGTGTGTGTGTGTGTGTGTGTGTGTGTTTATATATATATATATATATATATATATATATATATATATATATATATATATATATTTACAACATGGAACTATAAAACTTTTATGTAAACTTCAGGAAACTGGCAAATGAGGACCTCCCCTTAGAAAATTCCTTGGTGCGCCCCTGCTGGACACTGATAGATAAATAGAGGCTTCACATTGTTTTATTACTTAAGCGTCGTGTGTGTGTGTGTGTGTGTGTGTGTGTGTGTGTGTGTGTGTGTGTGTGTGTGTGCGTGCGTGTGTGTGTGTGTGCGTGTGTGTGTGTGTGTGTGAGTGTGTGTGTGTGTGCGTGTGTGTGTGTGTATGTGTGTGTGTGTGTGTGTGTGTGTGTGTGTGTGTGTATGTTTTTTCATAGTGACGGGATGGGGGCAGGGGGATTCCACCAGTGAAGAAGGTTTAGATGAGGAAGACATGAATATCGAGTGAGAGAGAGAGAGAGAGAGAGAGAGAGAGAGAGAGAGAGAGAGAGAGAGAGAGAGAGAGAGATTGTATTTTCAATGTAAATTTTAGAATATAATGAATATTTATAAAGGAAATGCTACTGTTGATCCTTCGATCAGTAATACTATTGTAAATCAGTTTATGTTTTTTCATAAAGAATAGTAATAAAACAATAAACTAAAATAAAATAATTTTTCTTCATCTTTCATGGCTTCCCAACCCCTCCCCACATTCCGACCCGGGCCACTGCCATCCTACATCCCTCCTCATATGGACCGATATCAGGACACTGACAGATAAATAGAGGCTACACATTGTTTTATTATTTAAGCGTCGTGTGTGTGTGTGTGTGTGTGTGTGTGTGTGTGTGTAGAGGAAAGAAAACGGAAGAGGGAAGGAGGAAGGTTAAGAATCCCGAGGGGACCTCTTAATCCTTCACACGGTCACTCGTGTTCCGATTTTGGCAAAGGCTTTGTAAAATTCTCTCATTCATGTTTCCTGAGAAAGGGTATAGTAGTAGTAGTGGTATTAGTAGTAGTAGTAGTAGCGTTGGTAGTAGTAGTACTGGTAATATTTGGTAGTAGTGGTTGCAGTGGACGGCCAAGTAAGTCAGATTTGAGGTGCGGTTTGACTAGTAACCAAGGAGAAGTTGCATCAGATGACAACAGACGCCTTGTGCAGCAGCAGGGAAAGGGTTAAGTGCAACCTCTATTATCACTGACCTATTGCAAAGGACGCGCCAACACTGCCACAACTGCCTTTAACCGTCCAAACATTTCAAGGACACATTGCAAGGACAGCGGCGCCAAGTTGCAGGCGCTGACCGTTAACGCCAACTTCCTGAGATGTGTTTTGCTTTTAGTAGTCATTTGTTGGACGTATTTGTTTAATCTGGGTGTCCCGTAAGCATTTTCTTGCATTTCTGTCAAGTATAACCCCAGAATTCTGATCACTTGGATTATTTTGCCATATCTACATCTTGTTTGTTCACCGGTAACAAGATGTTGACGCAGAAATGGCGTCAGTCTCGAAGGAATGCTGTGGTGAGGATGCAGGGCCGTAACATCGTCTTATTTAGCCTCTGAACTACGGTAAATAAGGTTCACAGAACCAATAATCTCCTTAAAGATAAATAAACTCTACCATTGTTTATTACAAGCACGTCAGAAATAATCAAGACATTACCTGTAAACATTCAAAGATTTAAAAAGTAAATCAGCGTTGCCAATGTTGAGTGATGGTACACATGAAGGCAGCTGCCGCAGATGCAGTCTTTTAAAAGAAACGACCAACGTACACTACAATGGTGATATTTTCTGCTTTATTTTTTTCTTTCCATTATGATCTTATTAAGTAAAATCTGTTGTATCACTTACTGATTTAAAACATGGGTAAAAAATTCGTGTAATATTGGTTTTAATCGTCATAAATTTAACTGGAGGAATCTTAGGCACAATGTTGCCTTGGTCACGTGACCCTTGAGACGCAGCGTTGCAGACCATCGGGCAGTCAGTCACCCCGCGGGTCAGGAAGTGGGAGGATGCTGGTCTGCGCAGCTCGTACTAACTTTGCGTTTCCCTTTAGTTGAACGTTGGGGGCACGGTGGCTCAGTGGTAGAGCATCGGAGTCGTGATCGGGGGATTGCGAGTTCGAGCCTCGCCCGGGACTGCCGTGCCGGAAGTAGTAGCGCGCTCCTGTAACCTAGCGGGGCTATATGGCCATAGTTGCCTAGCTCGGGGATTAAATCCCTTTTATTGGACGTTAGCGATTGTGTTTGCCGTGATGAATGGACAGACTGGATTACTGTGGAGGCGAGGCAAGTGGCACAAGTGCCGGAAAAAGGAAACTATGCCTGGTATGGACACAGGGTGAGTTGAAATGTATTATTATTATTATTATTATTATTATTATTATTATTATTATTTGCTGCTACTACTACTACTACTACTACTACTACTACTACTACCACCACCACCACCACCACTACTACTACTACTACTACTACCACCACTGCTGCTGCTCCTGTTATTATTATTATTATTATTATTATTATTTGCTGCTACTACTACTACTACCACCACCACCACTACTACTACTACTACTACTACTACCACCACTGCTGCTGCTCGTGTTATTATTATTATTATTATTATTATTATTATCATCTAATCTTTCCACATGACCTACAAACAGGTTATCACTCCACCTTTAATCTATCGAGAATCAAAGATAGATACATACGCCTAAGTCATTTTTCAGCCTACCTACCAAGACGAGTGTGGACACGCATTTTGCCCACTACGTACCATCCACTCACCCGATGTAGCGATAGATTTATTGGACAGATAGACAGTTGGAAGAGAAGGATAGATAGATTAATTTTGAAATTGTAAAAAAAATATATATATTTTTTCCTTTCAGTCTGTCGTAGCTACCATCCACTCACCTGATGTAGTGATAGATTTATCGGATAGATAGACGCAAAAATAGATCAACCTTCAATCTGATGAGTAAGAATGATTTGAGTTTTCTTTGTCCATCCATGTCTATCTGTCTATCTATCTGTCTATCTATCTGATGTAATGATAGATTTATTGGATAGACAGATATGTAAAAATATATTAAAAGACATCAATATTTTTTCTGTCTAACTGTCTATTTAGTACATACCATCCACACACCTGATGTAGCGATATACGAATTGGATAGATTAATAGACGCAAAAATAGATTAAAACATGATAAATAGCAGTTCTTTATCTATCTATCTGTCTGTCTATCTATCTATCTAGTACGTACTATCCATTCACTTAATGTAGTGATAGATTTATTGGATACATAAATATACAGACAGATAAATACATAAATACACTTTTTCAATAAATTCTCGATAAAAATGGATCTCTGGCTGTCTGTCTGTCCATCCATCTCTAGTACGTACCATCCACTCACCTGATGTAGTGATTTTTTGGGATAGATAGGTAGGTAGATGCAAATAGATAGATTGCTTTTGAGTTTGTTGAATTAATGATGTCGATTTTTTTCACTATATGTCTATCTAGTACATACCATCCACTCACCTGATAAAGTTATAGATTTATTGCATAGATAAATAGATGTAGTATGTAGATAGACAGGTAAATAGATAGACAGGTGCACTTGATGGATATATAGATATCCACCAACACCAGTACGTACCATCCACTCACCTGATGTAATGATAGATTTATTGGATAGATAGATATATAGATAGATGCAAAAATGAATTAAAGACATCAATATATTTCTCTGTCTAGTACGTGCTATCCACTCACCGGATGTAGTGATAGATTTATTATATAGATAGACAGATAGATGCAAATTAGATAAAAGGCCTCAACATTATTTTCTGTATCAGTCTATAAGCATGTCTGTCTATCTAGTACATACCATCCACTTACTTGCTGTAGTGATAGATTTACTGGGTAGATAGATAGATGCAAAAGTATATTAAAGACATCAGTATTTTTCTTTATCTGTTTGTCCAACTAGTATATACCATCCACTCACCTGATGGAACTATAGCTTTATTGGATAGATAGATGCAAAAACAGATTAAAAGACATCAGTAGTTCTCTCTCTCTCTCTCTGGTACATACCATCCACTCACCTGATGTAGTGGTAGATATATTGGATAGATGGACAGACACATACATACATAAATAGGTCAACTCGATAACGTGAATGTTTTGACACTGATTCTCTCTCTCTGGTACATACCATCCACTCACCTGATGTAGTGGTAGATATATTGGATAGATGGACAGACACATACATACATAAATAGGTCAACTCGATAACGTGAATGTTTTGACACTGATTCTCTCTCTCTGGTACATACCATCCACTCACCTGATGTAGTGGTAGATATATTGGATAGATGGACAGACACATACATACATAAATAGGTCAACTCGATAACGTGAATGTTTTGACACTGATTCTCTCTCTCCGTCTATCCGTGTATCTATCAGTCTGTCTAGTATATACCATCCACTCACCTTATGTAGTGATATCAGTATTTGACTGATGGAAAGACAGACATATAGATAGACAGATAGATACCGGTAGATAAAGATATATAGATAGGTAGGTAGGCAGGTAGACAGACAGACAGATAGACCAGGCTAGAAATAATAATAATAATAATAATAATAATTATAATAATAATAATAACTATAGGACCCCAAAGGGGGGAATCACACCAGCCGC
>NW_027642867.1:47500-80000 GCF_032717465.1 Coenobita brevimanus
ATGGAGAGACGGACAGACACATGGAGAGACAGACAGACGCGTGGAGAGACAGACAGACGCGTGGAGAGACAGACAGACACATGGGGAGACAGACAGACACATGGAGAGACAGACACATGGAGAGACAGACAGACACATGAGGAAGTAAAGGAGTGTTGTGTTGCTGTGGATGTGACTGAAGGTGTTAAGAGAAATACACTGAGATGGTTTGGCCAGGTGGAGAGGATGGAGGATGAGAGACTGACTAGGAGAGTGTGTGAGTGAGGAGGAGGGGAAGAAAGGGAGGGGGAGACCAAGGATGAGGTGGAGGGATGGAGTGGAGAGATATGAGAAAGAGAGGGGGGGGATGAGTTGGAGGGAGGGCAGACAGAAGGCAGACAGGGTGACAGAGGCAGTTTGAGGAGTGTAAAGAACAGTAGGATAAACCACAGAGAGGGAAACTTGGAAGGACAGACGGAATGGCGTTGGCACGTGAATATAAAGAATGGGGTGCTTCTGAAAAGCCTAGTATTCCGTCAGATGGCTCCACTGTAGCAGTAAACACATTCCCGCGCTGTTTAAAAAGCATAATTTTATTTGTTAAATATTTACACTGTTGTGTGAAATTGTGAATCATGGTAATGTCATATGCCATAATATAAATAATACAAACAGAACACATATATAACGTATCATGAATTGTTTATATTTATCATAAACTGAAATTAAAATATCACTGATGGCATGTGATGGCAATCCGCCATTTCAGTGGTCCTATATTATTTAAAATCTGCTACATTTAGTGCAAGTTAGATTCTTAATACATAGTTTGTTCAGAGTGTAAAGTACGCCTAGTGGGTATCTTGACTCATCCAGTCTCTATGTGGGCAGAAATTTAATGTTGAGTAAATACTGGCATTCACCATCATAAATCATCCGGCCTGAGGAACCGTCCCAAAACCAAGATCGTTTACGCGTCATTCTTTGCCCGGTCTCACCGAGGGTAGACGACTGTGGAAGGTTAACAAGCCAAGAAATCGCCTCCAAGTGATCCACAAGATTCACACGGAGTCAAGTTCAGTATTCACGATTATATATATATATATATATATATGCAAACGTGAGAGCACATGACGAGTAAATACTACTGCATTCTCTTAAATGTCTACCCCCAGTGAGATTGCATCCAGGTCAAGAGGACTGGTATGTGCACAAGCTACTGACTCAGTCAGTGGAAGATCTTACAAACATATGTGTGTGGACAGGTGGCCTGGTGTAAAACCTGAAACTTTATCCCACCAGTTGACACCAGTGTAATGGTAAAGAGCTGTTATCCCACCGGTATTCACCAGTGTAATGATAGTGATAGGGGTATGTATTTTCTTACCTGTTGTGGGTATTGATCAAGTCACCCATGGATATACAAGTGGTACTCGACTTAGTATAGTGGATGGTAAATATTTATGAAAAGAATTAATTGTGGTAGCGTTTGTAGTTTTTGGCCGAGGTTTAGATTTAGTCGGTACCTCAGGTGGTTGTCGTTCCCTCAGCGAAGGGATCTTGAATTGGAAGGGGAGTGAATTTGGCTTGAGGACATAATTTCCTTGATTAGGAATACTAATAAAGAAAAGAAAATGCTATATACTTTACTTTAATAATTCTGTTAATTTCCACAAAAACATTTTTTATTACATGACCCTTTTTAGTATGAGAGAAGATTGTAAAGGTTACTAAGGTTTTTGGGTGATCATTCCTCTAACATTATTACCAGACGAAACCATTGATACACGCGAGGTATGGAGTAGTTGTACTTTACTTTCTTTTTTTGGCCGTTACTCTTGGGCTCAACAATGGCCTCAAGACAGGGACACTTTTACGGGTATGATTTGTCTGTTCGGGCTGGCATAGCCTCGAGTCAATAAGAATGATTATTTGTGTTCATCTTTCACCCAGATAAAGTATTCTCCTCATATAATTTTCTCGGTTCCCACATCGTCAGTATTTTTTTTACAGTTCACCATCAACAATGTTATATAATCACTAGAAATACATAATCTCTCGGGCCTGTCTAGCCTCGAGGAATAATTTAAAAAAAAAAAAAATAATAATCACTAGGAACACCTCAATCACTCGGGCTTGTTTAGCCTCGAGGTACAACTCAAATATCACATTATTACTCACAATCAGTAAGTTCCCTTCCACGCTCCTGATTATATTTTTTCTAATAAACTAATTTTAAAGAAAGAGAACAGTTAATGAATTTGAATTTTTCCTTTCCGTTACAGAACATATCACTTTTATATTTCTATTCCTTATCTACAAAAAAAAGTTCACTTGATAGGATCATTAATAACACATCAACTACCTTCGGTTTGTAAAAATAACTCGTGAGTAGTGTAAGTGTAAGTGTAAAAGTCTATGGGCAATACTTGGGAACAATGGCGTGCTCACACGGACGTCGCCGGTGTCTGGGGAACTAAACGAACGTCCATTAGATACGATGACTGGGGCTCGAGTCACTCTACGTTAAACTCTCAACAATATTACTTCATATAGTCCATAATAAGTAAGGATTAAACAAAGAAAAAGAGGGGGGAGGAAGAAGAAATGTGGACGACTCACCTAAACGAACATCTATTAGAAACGACGTCTGGAGCTCGAGTGACTCCGTTGGGCACGCTAGCGACGCCACTGCTCAAGTCAAATGAGATGGTGTTTTTGAAATATGGTGGGTTTCAATTCTCTTTACAATTTATTTAGCAGTGTACCCATGACGCCAGGACTTTTGATTGAATTGGGGAAAATTTGGGATTTATTCCTTACTTAATTTAGATACTGATTCTATCACTATCTCAATTTGAATCTGAGAGTAGCTCATGCCATCTAGTGACGGCCAAGATAAACGGAACTTTAAATCCTCACAAATGACATTATTTAGGCCTTTTGGACTGCTAATCTTACATACTTGTGTTCTAGCAGCTTCATTAGCAAACATTTCACAACTAGGTTACGGAAAGAATTGTATATTCATCATTACTCTGTTTAAGGTTTAAACTCGGCGCCCGGCAACGACGCATAAAGGGAGGGGATAAGCTGCTTGCATGTGTCTTTCATTACTCGGCTTGACTGAGGAATTCCCATAGCTCAACATCTACAATTACATCACCCACTGCATAGATACAGAGATACATACATGTAAAAATAGTTAACCCTACATTAATTATTAATATATGAATTACTACTTAGGGTAGGAACTTATAGACTAATATTCAGGTTACACCCTATCTAACTTAAAATTACAGTACTACTAAACACATACATGAATATCAAATGTGTGGCACTACACTGGAGACAGTTCTCACATGACCATACCATTAGGGACTTGCCAAGAGGGGGCAATGTGTGTGAGATATTGATGATAAGATGACCTTAAGGTATTTATTTGGTAGGCACTTTGTGAAATGTAAAAATTAAAATAACCACTAGTTCTCAACAGAAAAAGACAAAACTTCACTGTAACACTTTATTTACAAAAAGCTACAATGATACATATGAATATGACTCACTCATGGTGCAAGGAAGTTGCAGGGGAAGGTCTCTCTCTCTCAGCTCAACAGTCAGGAACTCACATTACTGAACTATATGTGTTTGTGGGTGTGTCCATTTACGACAGTAATGTAACCAACGTCGGGTACAGGGACATGAGAAATGGGCGTAGCTTAGTTAACAGCTAAAGAGGCAAGATGTGGGAATGAGATTCACACAAAGATATCGCTCAGTGAAACACACTGCCTGTACATAGTCACTTATGAACCAATGACGAATGTTATGAATATAGCTTGTTTCTACTCTGAGTGAATCCGTGGCATTACACGCCATCAAAATATAATTTTTCATGGAAACTTGACATCCCTCGTGAAAAAACTAAACACGGGACTGTCTTGTGGTGCGCATGCGTGAAGCAAGCGATCAAAATGTTGAATGCCAGTATTTACTCAACATTAAATTTCTGCCCACATAGAAACTGGATGAGTCTAGATACCCACTAGGCGTACTTTGAGTCTGAACAGACAATGTATTAAGAACCAAATTTGTACTAAATGTAGCAGAAATTAAATAATATAGGGTCACTGGAAGGACGGGTTGCCATCACATGCCATCAGTGATATTTTAATTTCTGTTGATGATAAATATAAACACTTCACGATACGTTATATATACGTGTTCTATTTGTATTATTTATATTTCGGCATATGACATTACCATGATCCACATTTTCACACAACAGTATAGATATTTAACAAAGAAAAATATGCTTTTTAAACAGTGCGGGGAATGTGTTTACTGCAACAGTGGAGCCATCTAGCGGAATACTAGCTTTGAAAGCACCCCATTGTGAGACAGGGAGAGAGAGAGAGAGAGAGAAAGGGAAGGATGGTAGGGACTGGAGATGCATTTAGAGATATGTAGGTTTGACGTCACACTGGCTCTGGAGTAATTCCCCTTCCTTTCCCCTCCCCTCCCCTCCCCTCCTTTCTTCTTCTTCTCTCCCTTCCCCTCTCCTCTCCTCCTCTCCTTTCCTCTTCTCTCCCTTCCCCTCCCCTCCGCTCTCCTCCTCTCCCTCCTGTATTTTTGCGACGCATATTACTTCTCTCTCTCTCTCTCTCTCTCTGTCTCTCTCTCTCTCTTCCTTTCTTCCTTCTTCCCTTCACTATTTTCTTCCGTCATTCCTTCCTTCCTTCTTTCTTTCCTTCCTTCCTTCCTTCCATAGTTCTCAATGTTTCGGCTCTAAATCCTTTCCATGCACTTCTTCGTGACCAGCATCATATTCTAGTGTTAATCTGTTGTTCCGACTCAGCATTCAAGATGGAGAGATGGTGATGCTAGGCCAAGTTAGTGTGTGTGTGTGTGTGTGTGTGTGTGTGTGTGGCTGTAGAAATGTATGTTTGGATGTGTATATATTCGTGTGTGTATCTGATTATCATCCCCCATACACTCCACATGCCCAAACCAGCTCAGTCTACCCCTCCTCATCACAACACAAATACACTCCAGTCCCATCCTTCCTCTCAGCTCTTCCATCGTAAACCCAGCCTCCGCCCCCCCCCCCCAGGCCTTGCACTCAGGGACGCACTACACATCCACCTAATCATTGTCATTTTCGTGCGTTTGAGTCTGCGAATATCCTCTTTTTTTACTGTCCAGGTCTCACTGCCAAACAGCATTACACCTCTAAAACACGCTGCATACAAAGACCCCTTAGCACGGAGGGAGAGCCCTCTCCACGTTAGGAGGGGCAACAGCTCCCTGAACTTCTTCCAACCACTCCTCACTCTAGCCACAGAGCTAGCTCCTGCCCCACCTCCAGCACAAATAACAAACTCT
Organism: Coenobita brevimanus; assembly: GCF_032717465.1. Lineage (NCBI taxonomy): Eukaryota > Metazoa > Arthropoda > Malacostraca > Decapoda > Coenobitidae > Coenobita > Coenobita brevimanus. Next base: position 52,865 of record NW_027642867.1, read on the forward strand.
TCCACACACTCAAGAGACTCACCAGCAGGATCAGTCCTTTCATGCCTGACAGTCCCCACCTGCCCTCCCCGACACACCGCACACATGAAATCAGTATTATCTTGCAGTCTACCTCTAATACCACTACATCTCTTATGCACCCACTTATCACAAACACTGCATTATCTCGCAGTCTACCTATAATACCACTACATCTCTTATGCACCCACTTATCACAAACATTGCATTATCTTGCAGTCTACCTCTAATACCACTATATCTCTTATGCACCCATTTATCACTGACACTGCATTATCTTGCAGTCTACCTCTAATACCACTACATCTCTTATGCACCCACTTATCACAAACACTGCATTATCTTGCAGTCTACCTCTAATACCACTATATCTCTTACGCATCCACTTATCACAAACACTGCATTATCTTGCAGTCTACCTCTAATACCACTACATCTCTTATGCACCCATTTATCACAAACACTGCATTATCTTGAAGTCTACCTCTAATACCACTACATCTCTTATGCACCCACTTATCACTGACACTGCATTATCTCGCAGTCTACCTCTAATACCACTACATCTCTTATGCACCCACTTATCACAAACACTGCATTATCTTGCAGTCTACCTCTAATACCACTACATCTCTTATGCACCCACTTATCACAAACACTGCATTATCTTGCAGTCTACCTCTAATACCACTACATCTCTTATGCACCCACTTATCACAAACACTGCATTATCTTGCAGTCTACCTCTAATACCACTACATCTCTTATGCACCCACTTATCACTGACACTGCATTATCTCGCAGTCTACCTCTAATACCACTACATCTCTTATGTACCCACTTATCACTGACACTGCACAATATAGAATTACTTCCCACGCCCATGTGTCAAATCGCACATGGCCACTCTCCCTCTTCCTTTACAGTACCGCCACCAACCATAGATACCATCACTTTTGTTTTATTTGCATTTACTCTTAAGCCTTTGTGCCTCATACCTTGTCTCCACTTTCTAAATCTTTCCTCCTCCTCCCTTTCGTTCTCTGCAATCAGCACAAAATCATCAACACAACATCTCCCACGGGAGTCCCTTTCTGAAGTCACGTGAGAGGGCTTCAAGTGCCATGACAAACAACAAGGGGCTCAAGACTGACCCTTGATGCTCACCATCATTCACTGGAAACTCATCACTCAAATCTCCATTCACCCTTACCTGGGTGTGAGCACCCACATACATAGCCATAACCACCCTAACCAGCCACTTCTACATCCCAGGCTTTCTCATTGCCCACTTCACCACCTCCCTAGAGGAGTGTGTGTTAATATTACCTAAATTACTGCTGTTCACAGGAGCCAAACATTTGCTATTATTATTATTATTATTATTATTATTATTATTATTATTATTATTATCAGCATCATTATTATTATTATTATTATTATCATCATTATTATTATTATTATTTTTATTATCATCATCATTATTATTATTATTATTATTATTATTATTATTATTATTATTATCATCATCATCATCATCATCATTATTATTATTATTATCATCTGTGGCACCGCATGAAGGGGACCCAAGGAAAGGCTAATGTTTGCTTCCATGTTTCCTGACTGTATGTGCTGGAGGTGCGGCGTGACTGGCAGTGTGTGTGTGTGTGTGTGTGTGTGTGTGTATGTGTGTGTGTGTGTGTGTGTGTGTGTGTGTGTGTGTGTGTGTGTGTGTGTGTGTGTGTGTGTGTGTGTGTGCTTGTATATACCGGTATCTGTTTGTATGACTGTGGATGTGTATGTATGTATGTATGTGTTTCTATGTACGTATATGTATGTATGTATGTTGTGTATGTATGTATGTATGTGTTTATGTACGTATATGTATGTATGTATGTTGTGTATGTCTGTATGTATGTGTTTATGTCTGTTTGCATACGTCTGTCTCTGTGTGGCTGTGTGTATGCATGTATGAATGTGTGTGTGTAAACGTATGTACAGACGTCGGAATAAGTTCGTTTCCTTTTCCGTGGACTAAGGTGTTTGTAACACTGCTCGATGGAGAGGTGTCCCCTCCTCCTCCCTTCCTCATAGTCCTACACTCCCACCCAACCCCCTCACTTTTCTCTCCGACCCCATAACCCCACCCGGTACCCTCCATACTCTCGCTCACAGCCAGCTAGGGGTGTCTGTAGTTCAAACACCTCTAATTACGTGTAGTCCGAACAACTAATAAAGAAATAGTACAGTATATATCATAAACCAAGTTAGGAAAAGGTTTACTACACTGAGAGAGAGAGAGAGAGAGAGAGAGAGAGAGAGAGAGAGAGAGGAGTTACAAGGAAAAGTTAGGATCTTAAATGACTATGCAGCTCATACCGTGGAGATCCATCTTGTTTGCCTGGGAATGCATATCCAGTTCACATTTATTCTAGTGTAAGATCCTGCCGATGAATCCCTTAAACTTCTCTACCGTGGTGTTAACAACGTCCATGTTGAGTCAGTTCCATGTGGAGCAGATCTTGCACGTGAAAAAGCTTTCACGTAATTCTGCTGGTAAATTTTCTCATTTACATCTTCCAACCATGGTTGTGTGCCGAGTCTGTGTTAAGAGTAAGCAACTTTCTATGTAATGATTGTGAAACCCATTCAGATTTTAAACACTTTAATGAGCTGACCTCGTAGTCTACGAGTTTCTACTAAAAAAGTCCCACAGCCCTCAGGCCAACCTGATACCTTAGTCTCCTGAACTCTTTTTAAGTCGATGTATATCTTTTTCAAGCGTCCAAATTTCCACAGCAACTCAGGATGTGGCAGTATTAAGGAGATATAGACTGTGAGAACAATCTCTTTATTGAGAGAGAGAGAGAGAGAGAGAGAGAGAGAGAGAGAGAGAGAGAGAGACTTGGAATGGTGAGAACAATCAGGAGAATTACAGATAAAAAAAGTGAGAGAGAGGAGAAACTGAAGCAGAGAAGAGGAAAACACGCATGTGAAAAAATTGAACAATGTTATAGATGTGACACAGGGGCGGATGCACACACACACACACACACACACACACACACACACACACACACACTTTCTGAATATTTGTCGACCTATCTGTCTGTGCCTGTCTGTGTACTGCCCCCCCCCCCACCTCTCTCTCTCTCTCTGCATCCTTTGTCTCATCCCCAGTTTCCTTTTCCCTCCTTCCCCTGTCTTTACAGGTATCTGCTCAGTCCCTACCTTCCTCCCTCTCTCTTTCCTTTCCTTCGTCTCTCTCCCCCTCTGTCACTCCCTCCTTACTTCACACTTCTTTCTCCCTCCCTGTGTCACAACTTTGTCTTCATTTTTTCATCTGTCACATGTGTTACCTTTTTTTCTCCATTACTCTCTCTGTATTTCTTGTACTAAATCCATTTCCTTCACTGCTTTCTTTACCCAGTAATAACTGCATGCTTCTTTTTCTCTCTCCTCTCTCCGTCACCTGAAATCTCTTCTTTCATTTCTCTCTTCCCACTGTCTTTCCCTCCCTTCCTCCCTCCCTCTCCCTCTCCTTGTCTTCCCGTCTTAATATCCCCCTCCTCTTTTTTGCCCTAAAAATTAACCTGTTTTGTTCCCACCCTAAATCTCTACTTTCTCTCCGCAAATTTCTCTAGTTTCTCTGTTTCTCTCCCTCCCTATTTACTTGAATGTCATTCGCTCTATTCAGCCTCAATGCTTTCGTCTTATCCTGCTTAGTTTTTTCCCTACGTCCTTGCCAGAATAACACACTTTCTTCCTCCTCCCCGTTGCCTTGCCTCCTTTTCTAATTTTTCTCATTATCGTTCTCAGTATTCCGTTCCGTAGCTCCCTTTCCCACTTTCTCCTTTTGTTATCCCTGTGTCTATGTTTGCCCCATTCCCATTTTCTCTCAACTGTCTCCCCCTTTTTTTTTCCCCACTTCCCTGTCTCCCGGCCTTTCTATTCACGTCTCCCTTTCCTCTTTCCCTTTCACACTGATTGTATCTCATTTCACCTCTCACTGTCTCTTCTTCTTACTCTTTGTCTCTTTTCTTAACTCTCGTTGTTCTCTCCTTGCCTCTCCCCTTTTTATATTCTCCGTAACTGCCCTCTCATGTCTCATTTTTCCACCCGCTCTCTCTCTTTCTTTCTCTCTCTCAGTGTAGTAAACCTTTTCCTAACTTGGTTTATGATATATACTGTACTATTTCTTTATTAGTTGTTCGGACTACACGTAATTAGAGGTGTTTGAACTACAGAAACCCCTAGCTGGCTGTGAGCGAGAGTATGGAGGGTACCGGGTGGGGTTATGGGGTTGGAGAGAAAAGTGGGGGGGTTGGGTGGGAGTGTGGGACTATGAGGAAGGGAGGAGGAGGGGTTACCTCTCCATCGAGCAGTGTTACAAACACCTTAGTCCACGGAAAAGGAAACGAACTTATTCCGACGTCTGTACATGAGTGTATGTGTGTGTGTACGTACGCACATGTGTGTATGCATGTAAGCAGCCAGTGGGTTTATCCTTGACTCCAAACATCACCTTAAATTCCTTCAAGATTACCGGTATATTCCCTAGCACCACTTCCTTACCGATTTATTTTTGGATACGGCTGGGTAACATCGTTTTGTACGTTATTTATGCAGAGTGTGGTGATATTGGAAGGATTTAAGGAACACAGAAGAGAACGGCAAGTGAACTAAACAAAATAAATCGCCGTGGGAGAGGTGTTAGGGAGCTTCCTTAACCAGCGAGAAGACGGGTGGATACAGAGAGAGAGAGAGAGAGAGAGAGAGAGAGAGAAAGGAAGAAATGAATGAAGGTGAAAGGAAAAAGGGAGAGAGAGAGAGAGAGAGAGGAAGCACTTCTTCATGACTAGCATTGAGGTGGCTTTAATCTGTTATTACAGACTGAAATAAACAGCTAATAGTGAGGCGTTAAGTACAAGACGGTGTTGGAGGGGGACGCCTTCACGTGGTGGCTCCAATATGACACACACACACACACACACACACACACACACACACCATGCGAAAGGGGAGGAGAAGAAAAGGGAAGGGAGGAAGGAGGGGGTGACAAAGGGGAGAATGGAAAGAGAGAAAGAGAAGGATGGGGTGGAGAAGGGAGGAAAAGCGAAAGGGAGAAGGGAGGATAGGGAAGGGAGGAAGGAAGAGTGAGGAGTAGGATGGGAGGAAGGAAGATAGGAAGAAGAGGAAGGAAAGGAAGAGGGAGGGAAGGAGGAAGAGGAAGAATGGGGTAAGTTAAGTAGGCAAAAATGTGCTACTAGTACTAGTAGTAGTAGTGGTAGGGTGAAGAGTGCAGGATGGCATCTACTACTGGTAGGGTGAAGAGTGCAGGATGGCATCTACTACTGGTAGGGTGAAGAGTGCAGGATGGCATCTACTACTGGTAGGGTGAAGAGTGCAGGATAGCATCTACTGCTGGTAGGGTGAAGAGTGCAGGATGGCATCTACTGCTGGTAGGGTGAAGAGTGCAGGATGGCATCTACTGCTGGTAGGGTGAAGAGTGCAGGATGGCATCTACTACTGGTAGGGTGAAGAGTGCAGGATGGCATTTACTACTGGTAGGGTGAAGAGTGCAGGATGGCATCTACTACTGGTAGGGTGAAGAGTGCAGGATGGCATCTACTGCTGGTAGGGTGAAGAGTGCAGGATGGCATCTACTACTGGTAGGGTGAAGAGTGCAGGATGGCATCTACTACTGGTAGGGTGAAGAGTGCAGGTTGCCATCTACTACTGGTAGGGTGAAGAGTGCAGGATGGCATCTACTGCTGGTAGGGTGAAGAGTGCAGGATGGCATGATATAAGGCAGTCACTGGTGTATAGACATGTAAGGCCATGATATGAGGCAGTCACTGGTGTATAGACATGTAAGGCCATGATATAAGGCAGTGACTGGTGTATACAGACATGTCAGGCCATGATATAAGGCAGTCACTGGTGTATACAGACATGTAAGGCCATGATATAAGGCAGTCACTGGTGTATAGACATGTAAGGCCATGATATAAGGCAGTCACTGGTGTATAGACATGTAAGGCCATGATATAAGGCAGTGACTGGTGTATACAGACATATAAGGCCATGATATAAGGCAGTCACTGGTGTATACAGACATGTAAGGCCATGATATAAGGCAGTCACTGGTGTATACAGACATGTCAGGCCATGATATAAGGCAGTCACTGGTGTATACAGACATGTCAGGCCATGATATAAGGCAGTCACTGGTGTATAGACATGTAAGGCCATGATATAAGGCAGTCACTGGTGTATACAGACATGTGAGGCCAAGAAAAGTAAGACAAAAGAGAAGCAGTCATGCTGACTTAACCTACACTTAACCTACGTACACATACATACACGCACACACACACACATTCACACAGAGTGTATGTATGTGAGTGTCTGTGAATGTACGTGAGTGTGTGTATGTGTGTGCGTGAGTGTGAGTGTGTGCGTGTGAGTGTGAGCGTGTGTGTGGCTGTGTTCCCGAAAGAATGACACACGCACTGGGACTGTCCTCCATGGAAGTACACCTCAGTGGGTGTACTACCATGGAGGTACACCTCAGTGGGTGTACCTCCATGGAGGTGCACCTCAGTGGGTGTACTACCATGGAGGTACACCTCAGTGGGTGTACCTCCATGCAGGTACACCTCAGTGGGTGTACCTCCACGGAGGTACACCTCAGTGGGTGTACTACCATGGAGGTACACCTCAGTGGGTGTACCTCCATGGAGGTGCACCTCAGTGGGTATACTACCATGGAGGTACACCTCAGTGGGTGTACCTCCATGCAGGTACACCTCAGTGGGTGTACCTCCACGGAGGTACACCTCAGTGGGTGTACTACCATGGAGGTACACCTCACTGGGTGTACTTCCATGGAGGACAGTCCCAATGCGTGTCATATTTTCGGGAACACAGCCACACATACACACGCATACACACTCACATGCACACACTCACACGCACACGCACACACACACACACACACACACATACACACACACATGCACACTCACATACATACACTCACACATTCACACACACACACATACCTTCACGCAAACTTTCACCAATGAATTTTGTCCTGCCCCGCCCTCAGGGCCTACGGGAGTCACAGATCACACCCACTGCCCGCGCAATGCATCTTGTGAGGGGTGGAGGCGGGGCTGGTGGCGTGGTGGGTGGCGTGGTGGTCTGGGTGTGGCCTTGGCCTGGCCTGGCCCGTGGCTGGCTGCACCCAGCACCTGGCCGCCGTAAGTGTTCAGTATGTAAGCGAGGGCGGCCTCAACGTTGAGCCGAGTGCCAGTCAGGCATACAGGCGCACCCACCGTGACGGGAAACTTGAACCCTACGGCGTAAAAGTCGGTCAACGCGTTACACGTGTCCCCGTTAAGCCCCCTGAGGGTGGCCTGCTGGTGGGCGTCCATAGACATGTAGCGCACCACCAGGGGGGGCGTCTGGGGGGGTGGGGCCATTTGTGCCGACCTTTGCTTTTGTTTTGTGGCCTTGTTTTGTGCTGGCCCCGGCTGGCCTGGGGGGGCCGGGGCTGCTGATGACATGGCCTGTGTGGCGGGTTTTGCACGTACTGGGGTGGCGGGTTTTGCCGATGTTGTGGTAGCGGGTTTTGCCGATGTTGTGGTGGCGGGTTTTGCCTTTACTTTGGTGGAGGGTTTAGGTTGTTGTGGGGTGGAGGGTTTAGGTTGTTGTGGTGTGGAGGGTTTAGGTTGTTGTGGGGTGGAGGGTTTAGGTTGTTGTGGGGTGGGGGGTTTAGGTTGTTGTGGGGTGGAGGGTTTAGGTTGTTGTGGGGTGGGGGGTTTAGGTTGTTGTGGGGTGGGGGGTTTAGGTTGTTGTGGGGTGGAGGGTTTAGGTTGTTGTGGGGTGGGGGGTTTAGGTTGTTGTGGGGTGGAGGGTTTAGGTTGTTGTGGGGTGGGGGGTTTAGGTTGTTGTGGGGTGGGGGGTTTAGGTTGTTGTGGGGTGGAGGGTTTTGGCTGTGGTGGGGTTGGGTGTGCTTGGGTGGGGGTTTTTGGTTCTGTTGAGGTACATGTGGGAGGTTCCGGTTCAGGTGAGGGTCTCGCGTCAGGAGCTGTATTTTTCTTCTTCTTTCTTTTCCTTTTCCTCTTCTTCAGGGCTTGGGACTGTGCGGGGCTCTCCTGCTGGGCTGGGTCTTCCTCAGCAGGGGGTGAGGGCGTGGCGCCGTCAGCCCCGTCACCTTGATTTTCCTTCTCGTCCCGTCCCCGTCCATCCCTCGCCACACCTTCCTGTACCTGCATCTGTCCCTTGAGCCGTCCCAGGTCCCTCGCCAATTCTTCCATCATTAGATTCCGTTCCTCCACCTCACGTTGCAACTGCCTCACCAGGACCTGGGAGGCCTCAAGGTCCCGCGTCAGCACCTCTTGCTCCCGTACCTGCCGCCGCAACCGATCGTTATCAGCCTTCTCGTCAGCCAGCTCAAGCCGAAGCCGCGCCAATTCAACCCTCTGTGTGACTAGGCCCTTCCGCAGCTCCCACAGAGGGTCCGGGTTGGGGCAGGGAGGCTTCGTTCCTTCTTCCTGCACCTCCTCCAGATCCTCGAGAGCCTCCTAGGCGTGGTCCCGCTCCTGCCCCTCCTCCACACCCCCGACGCCCTCCTGAGTCTGTTCTCGCTCCTGCCCCTCCTCCAGATCCTCGACGCCCTCCTGAGTCTGTTCTCGCCCCTGCCCCTCCTCCAGATCCTCGACGCCCTCCTGAGTCTGTTCTCGCTCCTGCCCCTCCTCCAGATCCTCGACGCCCTCCTGAGTCTGTTCTCGTTCCTGCCCCTCCTCCAGATCCTCGACGCCCTCCTGAGAGTGGTCTCGCTCCTGCTGCTCCTCCACGCCCCTGATAACCCCTGCAGCCCCCTGCGCGTGGCCCTGCCGCAGCCCATCCGCGTCAGGAGGCTCGGCGCCGTCATCCGCGGGGGCCCCGCGCCTCCCACGGATCCTGCGCCAAAACCTCTTGAATTTTTTACCGATTTTGCACATTTGTTTTCGTGTTATAAGACGAACGAATGAATTGGTGGTGACCGACAGAACACCAGTGACCTACAAGGGTGATGCAGATGCAGGGAGAGAGAGAGAGAGAATGAATTGGTGGTGACCGACAGAACACCAGTGACCTACAAGGGTGATGCAGATGCAGGGAGAGAGAGAGAGAGAGAATGAATTGGTGGTGACCGACAGAACACCAGTGACCTACAAGGGTGATGCAGATGCAGGGAGAGAGAGAGAGAGAGAGGGGGGGGGAAAGTCCTTCAACTCAGCTTTCAATATTGAGCTGTAACAAGAGATTAACATTATAATATGATGCTAGTCACGAGGAAGTGCTGTGCAAATGATGTAGAGCCACATTATTGTCTTCCGCCACCGAGCTACGGGAAATAGGCCTTGGGTTCATTTTTTCTTTGCATATTAAAAAAAAAGATCTGTGCCTACTAAAACTAACACAAGAATATGGTGCTAGTCACGAAGAAGTGCTACGGAATGGAAGGCTGTTTTTAATGCTTGAGTGTATCATCATCATCATCATCATCATCATCATCATCACCACTACTTCTGTCATCATCATCATTATCATCACTACTTCTATCATCATCAACATTATCATCACTACTTCTATCATCATGAACATCATCATCACCATCACCATCATCATCAACATCATCATCATCATCATCATCATCATCATCATCACCACTACTTCTGTCATCATCATCATTATCATCACTACTTCTATCATCATCATCATCATCATCATTATTAGCATCATCATCATCAACATCATCATCAACATCATCATCATCATCATCATCAACATCATCATCATCACCATCATCATCATCATCATCATCATCATCATCATCATCACCACTACTTCTGTCACCATCATCATTATCATCACTACTTCTATCATCATCATCATCATCATCATTATTAGCATCATCATCATCATCATCATCACCATCATCATCATCATCATCAACATCATCACCATCATCATCATCAACATCATCATCATCATCATCATCAACATCATCATCACCAATTTGTAAAACATAAAAGTGAGTTTGGAGACACGAATATTGAGAGAGAGAGAGAGAGAGAGAGAGAGAGAGAGAGAGAGAGAGAGAGAGAGTGGAAAGTGTAGGAAGAAGGTGTTTGGAAAGAGGCTAAGAATGTAGTAGTAGTAGTGGTGGTAGTGGTAGTAGTACTAGTGGTAGTAGTAGTAGTGGTGTTAGTGGTAGTAATAGTAGTAGTAGTAGTAGTAGTGGCAGTAGTTGTAGTAGTAGTGGTGGTAGTAGTAGTAGTTTTAGTGGTGGTAGTAGTAGTAGTTGGATGGCAGGGGGGGGGGATCAGATAGTTCCGTGTTGATTTGGGGAATGACAAGGAAAAGTTTGGAATGCACATGTGTACACCTGACCTCTATACTTACACTGCCAGTATTACATGTACACCTGACCCCTACACTTACACTGCCAGTATTACATGTACACCCCTACACTTACACTGCCAGTATTACATGTACACCCCTACACTTACACTGCCAGTATTACATGTACACCCCTACACTTACACTGCCAGTATTACATGTACACCCCTACACTTACACTGCCAGTATTACATGTACATCCCTACACTTACACTGCCAGTATTACATGTACACCCCTACACTTACACTGCCAGTATTACATGTACACCCCTACACTTACACTGCCAGTATTACATGTACACCCCTACACTTACACTGCTAGTATTACATGTACACCTGACCCCTACACTTACACTGCCAGTATTACATGTACACCCCTACACTTACACTGCCAGTATTACATGTACACCCCTACACTTACACTGCCAGTATTACATGTACACCTGACCCCTACACTTACACTGCCAGTATTACATGTACACCCCTACACTTACACTGCCAGTATTACATGTACACCCCTACACTTACACTGCCAGTATTACATGTACACCTGACCCCTACACTTACACTGCCAGTATTACATGTACACCCCTACACTTACACTGCCAGTATTACATGTACACCCCTACACTTACACTGCCAGTATTACATGTACACCTGACCCCTACACTTACACTGCCAGTATTACATGTACACCCCTACACTTACACTGCCAGTATTACATGTACACCCCTACACTTACACTGCCAGTATTACATGTACACCTGACCCCTACACTTACACTGCCAGTATTACATGTACACCCCTACACTTACACTGCCAGTATTACATGTACACCCCTACACTTACACTGCCAGTATTACATGTACACCTGACCCCTACACTTACACTGCCAGTATTACATGTACACCCCTACACTTACACTGCCAGTATTACATGTACACCTGACCCCTACACTTACACTGCTAGTATTACATGTACACCCCTACACTTACACTGCCAGTATTACATGTACACCCCTACACTTACACTGCCAGTATTACATGTACACCCCTACACTTACACTGCCAGTATTACATGTACACCCCTACACTTACACTGCCAGTATTACATGTACACCCCTACACTTACACTGCCAGTATTACATGTACACCTGACCCCTACACTTACACTGCCAGTATTACATGTACACCCCTACACTTACACTGCCAGTATTACTTGTACACCTGACCCCTACACTTACACTGCCAGTATTACATGTACACCCCTACACTTACACTGCCAGTATTACATGTACACCTGACCCCTACACTTACACTGCCAGTATTACATGTACACCTGACCCCTACACTTACACTGCCAGTATTACATGTACACCTGACCCCTACACTTACACTGCCAGTATTACATGTACACCTGACCCCTACACTTACACTGTCAGTATTACATGTACACCTGACCCCTACACTTACACTGCCAGTATTACATGTACACCCCTACACTTACACTGCCAGTATTACATGTACACCTGACCCCTACACTTAAACTGCCAGTATTACATGTACACCCCTACACTTACACTGCCAGTATTACATGTACACCTGACCCCTACACTTACACTGCCAGTATTACATGTACACCCCTACACTTACACTGCCAGTATTACATGTACACCTGACCCCTACACTTACACTGCCAGTATTACATGTACACCTGACCCCTACACTTACACTGCCAGTATTACATGTACACCCCTACACTTACACTGCCAGTATTACATGTACACCCCTACACTTACACTGCCAGTATTACATGTACACCCCTACACTTACACTGCCAGTATTACATGTACACCTGACCCCTACACTTACACTGCCAGTATTACATGTACACCTGACCCCTACACTTACACTGCCAGTATTACATGTACACCCCTACACTTACACTGCCAGTATTACATGTACACCTGACCCCTACACTTACACTGCCAGTATTACATGTACACCCCTACACTTACACTGCCAGTATTACATGTACACCTGACCCCTACACTTACACTGCCAGTATTACATGTACACCTGACCCCTACACTTACCATCCATCCATCCATCATCCAATCCTACGTTGCCCCATGAGGAGCGTAGGAGCTCGGGGCTAGGGAGTTGGTCTCAACATTTAAGATGAGAGTGACCAGCCTCACTCATCCCTGAGTGGCATTACATGAGCAATAAACCCCAACCATCCCTTGGATATAAACCTTCACCGGCTCAATCCGATTGGAGTGCAATAATTACTCACTAAACCACCAGGCGCCATAATTTGGTTATATGGTTACCACCCAGCGTAGTAAATGGTTTCCTGATGTACTGGAAACAATTTGGCTTGTCACTCAGTGTAGAGTCACCCACAGGCAGAAGGAAGAGGAAAGAATGAAGGAAAGAAACACAGAAGTGGTAGTGTAGAGTCACCCATAGGCAGAAGGACGAGGAAAGAATGAAGGAAAGAAAGACAGAAGAGGATGGAAGGAAAGAAGGATGGAGGAGAGGAAAGGGCAGACACCCGAGAGCAGCACTACATCGAGTGAGTGGATGGTGAGCGCCCCCACCGACACTTACACTGCCAGTATTACATGTACACCTGACCCCTACACTTACACTGCTAGTATTACATGTACACCCCTACACTTACACTGCTAGTATTACATGTACACCTGACCCCTACACTTACACTGCCAGTATTACATGTACACCCCTACACTTACACTGCCAGTATTACATATACACCCCTACACTTACACTGCCAGTATTACATGTACACCCCTACACTTACACTGCTAGTATTACATGTACACCTGACCCCTACACTTACACTGCTAGTATTACATGTACACCCCTACACTTACACTGCTAGTATTACATGTACACCCCTACACTTACACTGCTAGTATTACATGTACACCTGACCCCTACACTTACACTGCTAGTATTACATGTACACCTGACCCCTACACTTACACTGCCAGTATTACATGTACACCCCTACACTTACACTGCCAGTATTACATGTACACCCCTACACTTACACTGCCAGTATTACATGTACACCCCTACACTTACACTGCCAGTATTACATGTACACCCCTACACTTACACTGCCAGTATTACATGTACACCCCTACACTTACACTGCCAGTATTACATGTACACCTGACCCCTACACTTACACTGCCAGTATTACATGTACACCTGACCCCTACACTTACACTGCCAGTATTACATGTACACCCCTACACTTACACTGCCAGTATTACATGTACACCCCTACACTTACACTGCCAGTATTACATGTACACCTGACCCCTACACTTACACTGCCAGTATTACATGTACACCCCTACACTTACACTGCCAGTATTACATGTACACCTGACCCCTACACTTACACTGCCAGTATTACATGTACACCCCTACACTTACACTGCCAGTATTACATGTACACCTGACCCCTACACTTACACTGCCAGTATTACATGTACACCCCTACACTTACACTGCCAGTATTCCATGTACACCCCTACACTTTAACTGCCAGTATTACATGTACACCCCTACACTTACACTGCCAGTATTACATGTACACCCCTACACTTACACTGCCAGTATTACATGTACACCCCTACACTTACACTGCCAGTATTACATGTACACCCCTACACTTACACTGCCAGTATTACATGTACACCCCTACACTTACACTGCCAGTATTACATGTACACCCCTACACTTACACTGCCAGTATTACATGTACACCCCTACACTTACACTGCCAGTATTACATGTACACCCCTACACTTACACTGCCAGTATTACATGTACACCCCTACACTTACACTGCCAGTATTACATGTACACCCCTACACTTACACTGCCAGTATTACATGTACACCCCTACACTTACACTGCCAGTATTACATGTACACCCCTACACTTACACTGCCAGTATTACATGTACACCCCTACACTTACACTGCCAGTATTACATGTACACCCCTACACTTACACTGCCAGTATTACATGTACACCCCTACACTTACACTGCCAGTATTACATGTACACCCCTACACTTACACTGCCAGTATTACATGTACACCCCTACACTTACACTGCCAGTATTACATGTACACCCCTACACTTACACTGCCAGTATTACATGTACACCCCTACACTTACACTGCCAGTATTACATGTACACCCCTACACTTACACTGCCAGTATTACATGTACACCCCTACACTTACACTGCCAGTATTACATGTACACCCCTACACTTACACTGCCAGTATTACATGTACACCCCTACACTTACACTGCCAGTATTACATGTACACCCCTACACTTACACTGCCAGTATTACATGTACACCCCTACACTTACACTGCCAGTATTACATGTACACCCCTACACTTACACTGCCAGTATTACATGTACACCCCTACACTTACACTGCCAGTATTACATGTACACCCCTACACTTACACTGCCAGTATTACATGTACACCCCTACACTTACACTGCCAGTATTACATGTACACCCCTACACTTACACTGCCAGTATTACATGTACACCCCTACACTTACACTGCCAGTATTACATGTACACCCCTACACTTACACTGCCAGTATTACATGTACACCCCTACACTTACACTGCCAGTATTACATGTACACCCCTACACTTACACTGCCAGTATTACATGTACACCCCTACACTTACACTGCCAGTATTACATGTACACCCCTACACTTACACTGCCAGTATTACATGTACACCCCTACACTTACACTGCCAGTATTACATGTACACCCCTACACTTACACTGCCAGTATTACATGTACACCCCTACACTTACACTGCCAGTATTACATGTACACCCCTACACTTACACTGCCAGTATTACATGTACACCCCTACACTTACACTGCCAGTATTACATGTACACCCCTACACTTACACTGCCAGTATTACATGTACACCCCTACACTTACACTGCCAGTATTACATGTACACCCCTACACTTACACTGCCAGTATTACATGTACACCCCTACACTTACACTGCCAGTATTACATGTACACCCCTACACTTACACTGCCAGTATTACATGTACACCCCTACACTTACACTGCCAGTATTACATGTACACCCCTACACTTACACTGCCAGTATTACATGTACACCCCTACACTTACACTGCCAGTATTACATGTACACCCCTACACTTACACTGCCAGTATTACATGTACACCCCTACACTTACACTGCCAGTATTACATGTACACCCCTACACTTACACTGCCAGTATTACATGTACACCCCTACACTTACACTGCCAGTATTACATGTACACCCCTACACTTACACTGCCAGTATTACATGTACACCCCTACACTTACACTGCCAGTATTACATGTACACCCCTACACTTACACTGCCAGTATTACATGTACACCCCTACACTTACACTGCCAGTATTACATGTACACCCCTACACTTACACTGCCAGTATTACATGTACACCCCTACACTTACACTGCCAGTATTACATGTACACCCCTACACTTACACTGCCAGTATTACATGTACACCCCTACACTTACACTGCCAGTATTACATGTACACCCCTACACTTACACTGCCAGTATTACATGTACACCCCTACACTTACACTGCCAGTATTACATGTACACCCCTACACTTACACTGCCAGTATTACATGTACACCCCTACACTTACACTGCCAGTATTACATGTACACCCCTACACTTACACTGCCAGTATTACATGTACACCCCTACACTTACACTGCCAGTATTACATGTACACCCCTACACTTACACTGCCAGTATTACATGTACACCCCTACACTTACACTGCCAGTATTACATGTACACCCCTACACTTACACTGCCAGTATTACATGTACACCCCTACACTTACACTGCCAGTATTACATGTACACCCCTACACTTACACTGCCAGTATTACATGTACACCCCTACACTTACACTGCCAGTATTACATGTACACCCCTACACTTACACTGCCAGTATTACATGTACACCCCTACACTTACACTGCCAGTATTACATGTACACCCCTACACTTACACTGCCAGTATTACATGTACACCTACACTTACACTGCCAGTATTACATGTACACCCCTACACTTACACTGCCAGTATTACATGTACACCCCTACACTTACACTGCCAGTATTACATGTACACCCCTACACTTACACTGCCAGTATTACATGTACACCCCTACACTTACACTGCCAGTATTACATGTACACCCCTACACTTACACTGCCAGTATTATATGTACACCTGACCCCTACACTTACACTGCCAGTATTACATGTACACCCCTACACTTACACTGCCAGTATTACATGTACACCCCTACACTTACACTGCCAGTATTACATGTACACCCCTACACTTACACTGCCAGTATTACATGTACACCCCTACACTTACACTGCCAGTATTATATGTAGACGATAAGAGAAAAAAGGAAGAAATATAAGTAGGTCAGTACTTTCATTGTGAGAGAGAGAGAGAGAGAGAGAGAGAGAGAGAGAGAGAGAGAGAGAGAGAGAGAGAGAGAGAATAAATAAGCATGTACAGTAGATATAAAAATGGATACATAGATATACTGTGTGTGTGTGTGTGTGTGTGTGTGTGTGTGTGTGTGTGTGTGTGTGTGTGTGTGTGTGTGTGCATCTCTAGTTCATTTTAAAAACAGACATTACGTCCACGCGCCCGTGTGTGTGTGTGTGTGTGTGTGTGTGTGTGTGTGTGTGTGTGTGTGCATCTCTAGTTCATTTTAAACAGACATTACGTCCACGCGCCCTTGTGTGTGTGTGTGTGTGTGTGTGTGTGTGTATATGTGTGTGTGTGTGTGTGTGTGTGTGTAATTCACCGGGTCGGTCAGGATCACTTGATGGTCGTGATCGTCAGCTTTTACCCTCCCGGAAGGGAGCTGAGAGCTCATATAGTCCGATCTAAGGACAAGGCTGTGACCTTCACACACGCACACACCCGTCCCCTTGCTCAAGGGGGACAGTAACCACCCACTTCGTCAGTGAAACTTTTCGCAACCTGAGCGAGGCGCGAACTCCCGTCCACCAGTTGGCAGGCGAGAGCGTTACCACTGCACCAGCGAGCGGTGTGTGTGTGTGTGTGTGTGTGTGTGTGTGTGTGTGTGCGCATCTCTAGTTCGTTTTAAAAATAGACATTACGTCCACGCGCCAGTGTGTGTGTGTGTGTGTGTGTGTGTGTGTGTGTGTGTGCATCTCTAGTTCATTTTAAAAACAGACATTACGTCCACGCGCCAGTGTGTGTGTGTGTGTGTGTGTGTGTGTGTGTGTGTGCAAATCATTCTAAAAACACACACGGATTATTAGGCTAAAATAATTTGCCGTGACCAAGAGATTTTAAACACGCTGCCATCATTATCATCATCATCATCATCATCATCATCATCATCATCATCATCATCATCACCACCACCACCACCACCACCACCACCACCACCACCACCACCACTATCACCATCATCATCACCACCATCATCACCATAACCCACATCCTCACTACTTCAGTCGGTAAGTAGGAAAAGAAAATTGTGAGAGAGTAAATTAAAGACAGTAGACTTGGTTCTCTCTCTCTCTCTCTCTCTCTCTCTCTCTCTCACCAGACGCCTTAATCCCGTAATAGTAGTAGTAGTAGTTGTGGTAGTAGTAGCAGTAGTAGTGAAAGTACGTGTAGTAGTGGTGAAAGTATCTGTAGTAGAAGTGAAAGTAAATGACGTTGTGAAGGCAGTAGTAGTAGTAGTGAAAGTAGCTGTAGTAGTAGTAGTAGAAGTAGTAGTAGTAGTAGTAGTAGTAGTAGTAGTAGCAGCAGGCTCACCTGAAGTGTCAAGCTGCCCTTCTCCTGTAGTCCACCATTCTCCTTTCGTGGGATAGGGAAGTACAAAGACATGTTAATAATAATAATAATAATAATAATAATAATAATAATGATAGGTGGGGGCTCTCATCATCCACTCACCCGATGTAGTGCTGCTGTCGGGTGTCTGCCCTTTCCTCTCCTCCATCCTTCTTTCCTTCCATCCTCTTCTGTCTTTCTTTCCTTCATTCTTTCCTCTTCCTTCTGCCTGTGGGTGACTCTACACTGAGTGACAAGCCAAATGGTTTCCTGTACACCAGGAAACCATTTACTACGCTGGGTGGTAACCATATAACCAAATTTTGGCGCCTGGTGGTTTAGTGGGTAATTACGGCGCTCCAGTCGGATTGAGCCGGTGAAGGTTTATATCCAAGGGGTGGTTGGGGTTTATTGCTCATGTAATGCCACTCAGGGATGAGTGAGGCTGGTCACTCTCATCTTAAATGTCAGAACCAGCTGCCTCGCCCCGGGCTCCTACGTTCCTCATGGGGCAACGTAGGATTGGATGATGGATGGATGAATGGAATAATAATAATAATAATAATAATAATAACAATAATAATAATAATAATAATAGTGGAAAATATGTGACCTCAAGATGGCGTACACCTGGGCAGCAACTTTCTCTTTTTACAGAGGCCATTGACCCCACACCCTGACTGACCTTGTGTGTGTGTGTGTGTGTGTGTGTGTGTGTGTGTGTGTGTGTGTGTTTGTGTGTATACCCCTCACAATGGTCCATAACCCCTCTCTCTTACCGACCCTGTGTGTGTGTGTGTGTGTGTGTGTGTGTGTGTGTGTGTGTGTGTGTGTGTGTGTATACCCCTCACAATGGTCCATAACCCCACTCTTTTACCGACCCTGTGTGTGTGTGTGTGTGTGTGTGTGTGTGTGTGTGTGTGTGTGTGTGTGTGTGTGTGTGTATACCCCTCACAATGGTCCATAACCCCACTCTTTTACCGACCCTGTGTGTGTGTGTGTGTGTGTGTGTGTGTGTGTGTGTGTGTAGGCTATGTGTGTGTTACTCTGTTATCATTAATAGTATTATGATTGTTATAATTATTTTTATTATTATATTAATTATTATTATTATTATTAGCTATAATATTATTATTATTAATATTGTTCTTATTATCATTATTCTTGTTTTTATTTCCATTAATAATAATAATAATAATAATATTATTATTATTATTATTATTATTATATTCACTCATCTTAAATGACAGGACCAACTTGCCTAGCCCCGGGCTCCTACGCTCCTCATGGGGCAACGTAGGATTGCATGATGGAAGGATGGATGGATTATTATTATTATTATTATTATTATTGTTATTATTCTTATTCTTTAGTGAATTATCTGTATGTGGCTTTAATTCAGGGAAATCCCCAGGCACAGTCCAACAGTACACTGGCACAATACAACAATACAGTGGCACAATAGTGATGTATGTAGCCTACCGTAGCTGATTGATGACACAATGGTGACCATGTACGTGTGTATGTATGTGTGTGTGTGTGTGTGTGTGTGTGTGTGTGTGTGTGTGTGTGTGTACGTATTATGTACCCTATGTATGTATGTATATATATGTGTGTATGTATGTGTGTGTGTATTTATGTAGGCTATGTATGTATGGATGGATGGATGGAGTAGCCTGTGTGTGTGTATGTATGTGTGTGTATTTATCTAGCCTATGTGTGTATGTGTGTATATATATGTATGTATGTTTGTATGTATATGCGTACGTACGTGCATGTGTGTATATATGTATGTAAGTATGGAAGCATGTATGTAGCCTGTGTATGTATGTGTGTATGTGTGTATGGAATCATGTATGTAGCGCATTATGTATGTATGTGCATGTATGTATGTGTGTATACAGTATGTGTTTTTATGTACGTATGTATGTGTGCATGTATGTTTGTACTGATGGCTGGATAGATGGATGTAGCCTATCATGTGTACACGTATGCGTGTATGTATAGAAGCATGTATGTAGCCAATTATGTATGTATGTAAGGTCTTGTCAGCAGAATGTCTGTCCTCAGGCCTTAGGTACACACAGTCCACACCTGACAGGGGGAGCTTATGTGTGTGTGTGTGTGTGTGTGTGTGTGTGTGTGTGTGTGTGTGTTTGGGGGTCAGGCAAGATTGGATTAGATTTTCAAAAGGCTCCGGAGGCTGGAATAAATCGCTCATGATATTGGTGAAAAGATTAGTAAGAGAGAGTAAGAAGAGAGTGGATGAGGAATTTGGAAGGAATTTGAGTGTAAAGTGGAGGGACTGTAAGAAAATGTTCTGGAGAGAAGTGAAAAGAGTAAGACAGGGTGGAAGTGAAGTTAGCAGGGGAGTGAAAGATAAAAATGGTAGATTACTAGTGGAGAAGGGAGAAAAAGTGAGCAGATGGAGAGAACACTTTAAGGAATTGTTGAACGTAGAGGATGGAAGTAATGCGAGTATAAGTGGCTGGGGAATGGCTGGGAGAAGGAGGGAGATGAGAAGACAGGAAGAAATCAGTAGGATAGAAGTTGTGGAAGCAATGAAGAAAGTTAAATCGGGGAAAGCCCCAGGAATTGATGGAGTGTGTGGTGAAATGCTGAAGCATGGGGGAGAGATAGTAGTAGAATGGATGTGGAAGATGTGCAGATTGGCGTGGGAGGAAGGTAGAGTCCCGGAGGATTGGAAGTCAGGTATAATTATTCCCTTGTACAAAGGAAAAGGGGAAAAAGAAGTGTGTGGTAATCATAGAGGCATTTGTCTTCTTAGTATAATAGGAAAAGTGTATGGTAGGATACTTATAGACAGAGTTAGAGAAAGAACAGAAAAATTAGTTGGAGAAGAACAGGGAGGCTTTAGGAAGGGAAGAGGTTGTGTAGATCAGATATTCATTCTTAGATCTTTAGTGGAAAAGTTTCTAGAGAAGGGAAAGAAGTTGTATGCGGCTTTCATGGATTTGGAGAAAGCATATGACAGGGTGGATAGACAAGGATTGTGGAAAGTGTTAAGAATATATGGAGTAGATGGGAAGTTGTTGAATGCTGTGAAGAGTATGTACGATGGTGCGAAGGCTGCAGTGCGTGTGGATGGTGAACTAAGTGAATTTTTCTCTTTGAAAGTTGGTTTGAAACAGGGATGTGTCATGTCTCCATGGTTGTTCAATCTGTACATGGATGGGGTAATAAAAGAGGTACAAGGTAGGGTAGTGGATGTTGGAGTGGCCCTGGTGAGAGAGGATAGTGTTTGGAAACTCCCTGTACTGTTGTTTGCAGATGATACTGTGTTGTTGAGTGAAGACGAAGGGGAGCTGCAAGGCTTGATGGATGAGTTTGAGAGAGTGTGTAAGAAACGGAACCTAAAGGTGAATGTAGGGAAGAGTAAAGTGATGGTCTTTGAGAGAGGTGAAGTTAGTGAATGTACAGCGAGGTTGGATGGTGAGGAATTGGAAAATGTGAGTACGTTTAAGTATTTGGGTAGTGTGATGAGTAAGGATGGAGGTTTGGAGGGTGAAGTGCTTGAAAGGGTACAGCAGGGAAGAAAGGTTGCTGGTTCCTTGAAAGCAGTGATAAGAAACAGGGAAGTGAGCATGGAAGTGAAAAAGTTACTACATGACAGTATTGTGATACCAACTCTAACGTACGGAAGTGAAGCTTGGACATTGTTGGAAGGACACAAGTCAAGAGTGAGAGCAGTGGAAATGAGTTATTTAAGAGGAGCCTGTGGAGTCACGTGGAGAGACAGGCTGACGAATGAGGATATAAAGGAGCGTTGTGGTGTGGATGTGGATGTGATAGGAAGCGTTATGAGGAACACACTGAGGTGGTTTGGCCATGTGGAGAGGATGGAGGGTGAAAGACTGACGAAGAGAGTGTATATGAGTGAGGTGGAGGGGGGAAGAGGGAGGGGGAGGCCGAGGATGAGATGGAGGGATGGGGTGGAGAGGTATATGAGAGAGGGGGGTGTGAGTTGGGAGCAGGGGAGTGAAATGGCGGGGGACAGGGCGACTTGGAGGCGATTTGTTTGTGGCCACCCCAAACGGGATTGAGGCGTCTGGCAATAGATAGATAGATAGATATTGGTGTTGCGGAGGTATGCCATCTCTGAAGGCTTTCTCGTTTGTTCTTATTCCCTGTTTCTTTGCCACAGCTTTGTTTGTTTGTGTGTTTGTCTGTTTGTTTGTGTGGGCTTGTCTGTTTGTTTGTTTGTTATTGTGGTTCCCTAACACCTTTTCCTTTGCGATTTATTTTTAGATATGGCTGGTTAATATCCTTTTGTACGTAATAGTAAGAGTAGTAGTAGTAGTAGTAGTAGTAGTAATGATAGTAGTAGTAGTAGTAGTAGTAGTAATGATAGTAGTAGTAGTAGTAGTAGTAGTAATGATAGTAGTAGTAGTAGTAGTAATAGATGGAAATAATGTTAATGGATTGATTTAAGTAGCACAGACGAGGATGTTAAGACGTAATAAGCAAAATAAATCCCTTAGAAAAAGGTGTTAGGGAGCTTCCTCACCCGGCGAGAGTACGGGACATGTTGAAAGGGATTTAAAGGTGAACATTCTCTCTCTCTCTCTCTCTCTCTCTCTCTCTCTCTCTCTCTCTCTCTCTCTCGTGCACCTGGCGAGATTAATGCAGGAGCACACACACACACACACACACACACACACACACACACACACACACACACACACACACACACACACACACACACACACACACACACACACACACACACACATCTAGGTAGTTTTATGAAGACAGTCTTTACATTGAATTTATTGTTTAGATAGACAGAGAGAGAGAGAGAGAGAGAGAGAGAGAGAGAGAGAGAGAGAGAGAGCGAGAGAGAGAGAGAGACAGACAGACAGACAGATGGAGAGTTGGATAGATAGCTAGACAATATAGTTATAGGTAGATAGATAGATAGATAGACAAAGAGATCGATAGGGAGAGAAAGAGATGGATAGATATTTAAATAGGAAGATAGATAGAGAGAGAGACAGACAGACAGACAAGGATAGATAGATAGACATAATAGGTAGATAGGCAGAGCGACAGTTGGAGAGATGGAAAGGTAAGTAGATAGACAGATAGATAGACAGACATGGGTAGATAGATAGATAGACAGATAGACAGATTTTTAAAACTGAAAGAGTTACATAGAGTCTTTTTAACTCTTCCAAAGGCGACCAAACTGAATGTGGTGTGGTGCGGTGTGGTGTGGTGTGGTGTGATGTGGTATTGTGTGGTATGGTGATGTGGTGTGGTGTGGTGTGGTAGTGTGGTATTGTGTGGTATGGTGGTGTGGTGTGTGGTAGTGCGGTCTGGTGTTGTGGTGTGGTGTGGTGTGGCGTGGTGTGTGCATAGAGTGCTGTGTACATATAGTGCCGTGTGCGTGTAGTGTCGTGTGGTGTTGCAGTGTGTGGTGTGGTGTGGTGTGATGTGGTGTGGAGTAGTGTGTGACGTGTGCTTATAGTGCGGCGTGTGGTGTGGTGTGGTGTGGTGTGTTGTGTGGTATGGTGGTGTGGTGTGTGGTATGGTGGTGAGGTGTGTGGTGGTGATGTGGAATGGTAGTGTGGTGTGGTGTGGTGTGGTGGTGTAGTAGTGTGATGTGGTGTGGTAGTGTGATGTGGTGTGGTAGTGTGGTAGTGTGATGTGGTGTGGTGTGGTGTGGTGTGGTGTGGTGGTATGATGTGGTGTGGTGTGGTGTAGTATGGTAGTGTGGTGTGGTGTGATGTGGTAGTGTGATGTGGTGTGGTATGGTAGTGTGGTGTGGTGTGGTGTGGTGTGGTAGTGTGGCTGGCCGGGGTGAACAAGGGAAGGTCCTCTCCTCACCCCGCTCTCTCGTCTGTCTCTCCCGGGGAATTTCCTGCTGACGACTCACCCCAACGTTTTGGTTCGGCTCAGGCGGAATATAAAAATTTGAATATATTAAACGAGTTATAGAATTTTGGGTTGTATTTTAAAGTATTGATAATTCTTTGATGATATTTGTGATTTTGAAAAAGTAAAATGGTTTATTTTTCATATATACCGTATATATTTTTTCGGTGCTACTCAGACCGAACGAGAAAATAATCTATCTATCTATCTATTGCCAGACGCCTCAATCCCGTTTGGGGTGGCCACAAACAAATCGCCTCCAAGTCGCCCTGTCCCCCGCCATTTCACTGCCCTGCTCCCAACTCACACCCCCCTCTCTCATATACCTCTCCACCCCATCCCTCCATCTCATCCTCGGTCTCCCCTCCCTCTTCCACCCTCCACCTTACTCATATACACTCTCTTCGTCAGTCTTTCACCCTCCTTCCTCTCCACATGGCCAAACCACCTCAGTGTGTTCCTCACAACGCTTCCTATCACATCCACATCCACACCACAACGCTCCTTTATATCCTCATTCGTCAGCCTGTCTCTCCACGTGACTCCACAGGCTCCTCTTAAATAACTCATTTCCACTGCTCTCACTCTTGACTTGTGTCCTTCCAACAATGTCCAAGCTTCACTTCCGTATGTTAGAGTTGGTATCACAATACTGTCATGTAGTAACTTTTTCACTTCCATGCTCACTTCCCTGTTTCTTATCACTGCTTTCAAGGAACCAGCAACCTTTCTTCCCTGCTGTACCCTTTCAAGCACTTCACCCTCCAAACCTCCATCCTTACTCATCACACTACCCAAATACTTAAACATACTCACATTTTCCAATTCCTCACCATCCAACCTCGCTGTACATTCACTGACTTCACCTCTCTCAAAGACCATCACTTTACTCTTCCCTACATTCACCTTTAGGTTCCGTTTCTTACACACTCTCCCAAACTCATCCACCAAGCCTTGCAGCTCCCCTTCGTCTTCACTCAACAACACAGTATCATCTGCAAACAACAGTACAGGGAGTTTCCAAACACTATCCTCTCTCACCAGGGCCACTCCAACATCCACTACCCTACCTTGTACCTCTTTTATTACCCCATCCATGTACAGATTGAACAACCATGGAGACATGACACATCCCTGTTTCAAACCAACTTTCAAAGAGAAAAATTCACTTAGTTCACCATCCACACGCACTGCAGCCTTCGCACCATCGTACATACTCTTCACAGCATTCAACAACTTCCCATCTACTCCATATATTCTTAACACTTTCCACAATCCTTGTCTATCCACCCTGTCATATGCTTTCTCCAAATCCATGAAAGCCGCATACAACTTCTTTCCCTTCTCTAGAAACTTTTCCACTAAAGATCTAAGAATGAATATCTGATCTACACAACCTCTTCCCTTCCTAAAGCCTCCCTGTTCTTCTCCAACTAATTTCTCTGTTCTTTCTGTGCGTGACAGAAATAAATGGAGAGAAATTGTGAATGAATAAGTGATGACGCAGCCCTGAGGGGATATTCTCCCGCATTTGGTCTGATCAGCTAGTCAGGTCAGGTGCGGGTAAGGGGATGGGTCTGTTATGATGTGGCAGGGGTAAACCAGTTCTGCTGTCGGGCCCTGCTGCGGATGTCACTGATTGCATTGCCCAGTTGACCCTTGTGCGGTGTGGTGCGGTGAGGATCTGTCCGTTCTCCCCTTTGGGGCTAAGATGCGAATGAATGTGTTTGAATGGATGAGTAAATGGAGAGTGAGTCGTCCTGTCTCGGCTACCTCCCTTTCCTTGGGGGAAGCAGCCTAGGTATATAGATAGATAGATAGATTCTCTAACTCTGTCTATAAGTATCCTACCATACACTTTTCCTATTATACTAAGAAGACAAATGCCCCTATGATTACCACACACTTCTTTTTCCCCTTTTCCTTTGTACAAGGGAATAATTATACCTGACTTCCAATCCTCCGGGACTCTACCTTCCTCCCAGGCCAATCTGCACATCTTTCACATCCATTCTACTACTATCTCTCCCCCATGCTTCAGCATTTCACCACACACTCCATCAATTCCTGGGGCTTTCCCCGATTTTACTTTCTTCATTGCTTCCACAACTTCTATCCTACTGATTTCTTCCTGTCTTCTCACCTCCCTAGTTCTCCCAGCCATTCCCCAGCCACTTATGCTCGCATTACTTCCATCCTCTACGTTCAACAATTCCTCAAAGTGTTCTCTCCATCTGCTCACTTTTTCTCCCTTCTCCACTAGTAATCTACCATTTTTATCTTTCACTCCCCTGCTAACTTCACTTCCACCCTGTCTTACTCTTTTCACTTCTCTCCAGAACATTTTCTTACAGTCCCTCCACTTTACACTCAAATTCCTTCCAAATTCCTCATCCACTCTCTTCTTACTCTCTCTTACTAATCTTTTCACCTCTCTCTTCCTTTCCACATATAACTCTCTCTTCCGCCTCTCAACTTCTTCCACGCCCCTATTTCTCATCCATTCATTGTATGCTTTCTTCTTTTGTGCCACTGCCTGTTTCACCTCTTCAGTCCACCACGCTGTTCCTTGCACCCCCCTCCGTCTTCTCTTCCTTCCACACACCACATCACATGCTGCACATATTTCTTCTGTAAATATCCTACACACACCTTCCACGTCTCCCATCTGCTCCAATTCATATTTGCCCAATCGTTCCTCCACTTCTCTCTTATACTCTGTCTTTTTCTCATCCTCTTCTAACCTTTCCACTCTCCTTGCAACTA
>NW_027642867.1:82500-136523 GCF_032717465.1 Coenobita brevimanus
CTATTACCTGGGTAAAATGTGTTTGTAATCAGTGTCTATCTATCCATCTGTTTATCTATCTGTCTATCTGGGTAACTATCTATTCATCTATCTCTGTCTATCTGTCTATCTATCTACCCTCCTATCTATTTATCTATCTATATAAGGCTAACTATACATCTATCTATATTGGTTTATGTATGTATGTATGTGTGTATGTATGTATGTATGTATGTTTATGTATGTATGTATGTATGTATGTATGTATGTATGTATGTATGTATGTGTGTATGTGTGTGTGTATGTATGTATGTGTGTATGTATGTATGTGTGTATGTATGTGTGCATGTATGTATGTATGTATGTGTGTATGTATGTATGTATGTATGTATGTGTGTGTATGTATGTATGTATGTATGTATGTATGTATGTGTGTGTTTATGTATGTGTGCATGTATGTATGTATGTATGTATGTGTGTATGTATGTGTGTGTATGTGTATATATGTATGTATGTGTGTATGTATGTATATCTGGTAACTATACATCTATCTATCTATCTCCATTTGTGTATCTATCCTTCTGTCTATCCATCTATCTATCTATTTATCTATATTTGTAATTGGGTAAGTATCGATCCATCTATCTCAGTTTAAGTATCTATCTATCTATCTATCTATCTATCAGTCAGTGCATCTAGGTAACTATCTATCTATCTATCTCTGTATCTATCCACCTATCTAGTCAACTGTCTGTCTGTCTATCTATTTATCTATCTATCTGTCTTTGTCTATCTATCTATCTATCTATCAGTCAGTGTATCTGGGTAACTATCTATCCATCTATCTCTGTGTATCAATCGATCTATCTATCTGTCCGGTTAACTGTCTCTATCTATCTATATCTATCTATCTATCTGACTGGGTAACTGTTGGTCTATCTATCTATATCTATTTATCTATCACAGTCTATCTATCTATCTATCTCTCAGTTTAGTTTCCCATATGATGTATTTGCTGTCAGAATCTATCTATCTGGCTATCTATATCTATCCATTTCTATCTATCTGCCTGGGGTGAAAATGTTGGTCATTAGTAGGTATCTATCCATCTATATCTATCTCTGTCTATATATCTATCTGCCTATCTATTTCTCTCTCTGTCTATCTATCTGTCTCTATTTATCTATCTGTCTATCTTTTTATGTCTACCTATCCATCTATCTATTTGTCTATCTTCTTATCTGTCAGTCTGTCTGTCTATCTATCTGTCTCTATCTTATCTGCCTATCTATCTATCTATCTTTCTGTCTACCTATCTAATTATCTGTCTTTATCTATGTCTCTTTATCTATCTGTCTATCTACTTATCTGTCTGTCAATCTATCTATCTATATCCATCCGTCCATCTATCTATCTGGGTAACTACATCAATCTCTCTGTGTCTATCTATCTAGTTTCCTGGACCAAGGGGGTCTGGACTCTATCTATTTATCTGTCTATCTATCTCCCAATATACCTGTCTATCTATCTATCTATCTATCTGTCTACCTATCTGTCTGTCTGTCTGTCTGTCTATTGATCTATGTCTCCATCTGTCTATCTATCTATCCGTTTGTCTATCTATCTAAGGCATATGTCTGTTTGTCATTGTCTTTCTCAGTGTATCTCTATCTATCTACCTGCCTGCCTATCTATCAATCAATCACTCAATCAATCTATCTATCTGTATCAGTCTATCTGTCTATCTATCTATCTATCTTTTTATCTATCTATGTAGGCAATATGCTGAGGGCAGACTAACCCACACAAAACACACAGGTTCCCTGGCCTTCTATGGGTTGCTGTGGCTATACTTGGGTTTACACTGGGTTAGTTCAGCGGTGGAGGGAAACATCTGCGGCGACCACCCAGGCGACAAACCTCTTCTACAGTATTTGCCAGCACCTCGCCGTGGGAAGGACCCTGGTGAGGCGGTGTCTACCACAAGGAGGCACCGGTTGCCCACACGTTGTACTGTACCTGTAGCGGCCCCACAGAAGCACTTACTTACCTGTGGTCGACGGGTCTGGTCGGCCACACACACTAGGTAGGGGTAAGCAGCAACAACAACAACATCCTGGTGAGATTTATACACGATAAGTCCAATGTATCGGTGGTGGTGGTGGTAGTAGTAGTAGCAGTAGTTGTAGTAGCAGTAGTAGCGTTGGTAGTAGTAGTAGTAGTAGTAGTAGTAGTAGTCTTGATAATATTTGGTAGTAGTTGCAGTGGATGGCCAAGTAAGTTATATTTGAGGTGGGGTTTGACTAGTAACCAAGGAGACTCATTGCTACCTGATAACTAAAGCTGGTTGAATGTTATGCCAGCAGGACTCAGTATTGCAGATGTCAAATTGGCCAGTTGCATCAGATGACAACAGACGCCTTGTGCAGCAGCAGGGAAAGGGTTAAGTGCAACCTCTATTATCACTGACCTATTGCAAAGGACGCGCCAACACTGCCACAACTGCCTTTAACCGTCCAAACATTTCAAGGACACATTGCAAGGACAGCGGCGCCAAGTTGCAGGCGCTGACCGTTAACGGCAACTTCCTGAGATGTGTTTTGCTTTTAGTAGTCATTTGTTGGACGTATTTGTTTAATCTGGGTGTCCCGTAAGCATTTTCTTGCATTTCTGTCAAGTATAACCCCAGAATTCTCATCATTTGCCTTATTTTGCCATATATACATCTTGTTTGTTGACCGGTAACAAGATGTTGACGCAGAAATGGCGTCAGTCTCGAAGGAACGCTGTGGTGAGGATGCAGGGCCACAACATCGTCTTATTTTGCCTCTGAACTACGGTAAATAAGGTTCACAAAGCCAATAACCTCCCTTAAGATAAATAAACTCTACCATTACTTGTTTATTACAAGCACGTCAGAAATAATCAAGACATTACCTTTAAACATTCAAAGATTTAAAAAGAGCTCAGCGTTGCCAATGTTGAGTGATGGTACACCTGAAGGAAGGTCCCGGTGATGCAGTCTTTTAAAAGAAACGACCAACGCATATTACGATGGTGATATTTTTCCATTTTATTTCTTTCCATTATATTTCTATCAAATAAAATCTGTACTATCACTTATTGATTTAAAACATGGGTAAAAAATTCATTCAAGTTTGGTTTTAATCGTCTTAAATTTAACTGGAGGAATCTCAAGCACAATGTTGCCTTGGTCACGTGACCCTTGAGCTGCAGCGTTGCCAACCATCGGGCAGTCAGTCACCCCGCGGGTCAGGAAAGGGGAGGATGTTGGTGTCGCAGCTGGTATTAACTTGGTGCTGTGCGTATACTGGGCGTTTGCCATTGTGTTTGCCGTGATGAATGGACAGACTGGATTACTGTGGAGGCGAGGCAAGTGGCACAAGTGCCGGAAAAAGGAAACTATGCCTGGTTTGGACAAGAAGGTGAGGGGAAATTCATTGTTATTGTTATTTTTAGTAATATTACTAAGACTGTTATTATTACTACTACTACTACTACCACTACTATCACTACTACTATGACTGCTTTTGTTATTACTGTTATTACTTATACAGCAACTATTATTATTATTATTATTATTATTATTATTATTATTGGTGGTGGTATTATTATTATTATTATTATTATTATTATTATTGGTGGTGGTATTATTATTATTATTATTATTATTATTATTATTGGTGGTATTATTATTATTATTATTATTATTATTATTATTATTATTATTATTATCATCATCATCATCATCATCATCACACTTATGTAATCTTTTCTTTCCACATGACCTACAAACAGGTTATCAGGTCATCTTTAATCTATCGATAATCAGAGATAGACACAAACTCCTTATTCATTTTTTAACCTACCTACCTAGACGAATGTGCCTGCGTATATTCACAAGTCCACTACGTACCGTCCACTCACCCAGTGTAGTGACAGATCTGTTAGATAGATACGTAGAGATAGTTGTAAAATTAGAGTAAAAGTTGATTGTAAGGCATCAGCATATATTTTCTCGACCTGTCTGTCCACCTGCCTATTTTTCTGTCAGGAAAGTACCATCCACTCACCAGATGTAGTGATAGGTTTACTAGATAGACATATAATTATTCATAATTGCAGAACGTGATTAAAAGTAGATTAAAAGGCATCAGTATTTATTTTTCCTACCTGTCTGCCTGCTTACCAATCCGTCATCCACTCATCCGATGTAGCCTAAAGATACATTTATTAGACAGATACCTATGGATGGTTGCACAAGTAGCTATATTAAAAGTTGATTAAAAGGCAATATTCTTTTTTCTCTTACCTGTCTGTCTACGTACCTATCTATCTATCAAGTAGGTACCATCCACTCACCCGATGTAGTGATAGATATGAGACAGCTACATACAGACAGTTGCAAAAAAATAGATTAAAGGTTCATAAAAAGGGATCAATATTTTTCTACCTGCTTGTCAACTTACCTATCTATCTATCTAGTAGGTACTGCACCATCCACTCATCCGATGTAGTGACAGATTTATTTGATAGATACATACCGTTATAGATAGTTGCAAAAATGGATGGAAAGTTGATTAAAAGGCACCAATATTTAGCCTACTTTCTCTACCTGTTTTTCTACCTACCTATCTGTCTATGAAGTAGGTACCATCCACTCACCCGATGTAGTGATAGATGTATTATACATACATATAGATAGTTGTAAAAACACATCAAAATTTGATTAAAAGGCATAACTAGCCTATTTAATTTCTGTACATGTCTGTCTCCCTACCTGTGTGCCTATCTAGTAGGTACCATCCACTCACCCGATGTAGTGATAGATTTATTTGATAAGATACACGCTGGTATAGACAGTTGCAAAAATAGGTTAAAAGTTGATTAAAAGGCATCAATATTTATCTCAACTACTTGTGTGTATACCTACCTATCTGTCTGCCTAGTAGGTACCATCCACTCACCCGATGTACTGATAGGTATTGTCACGAATCAATTCGCGACATTTCCTTTTTGTGAGAAACCACGAACTATTAGTGGAAAACTCACTGTGTATCGCTCAGCTAACCGTTTCTCCCTCCATTATCGGAGTATACTTTTCAAATAATTCGTCACCGTTTTCAAAGAGTGACCGATTTAATGCACGTCACTAAGTGCTGTACTGAGCGATACTATTGTTTTTTTTATTGTTCGCCTCTGCTTCCTCATTCGACCGTTAAAAAATGCGGCCGAGTGCTCCGCTTTCCCACGACTTAGTCAGTCTTGTGATTGATGTGACGGAGGAAGGACCTGTGCCGCAGTGTGAGAGGTCAGCTAGTACCCAAACTCCACTTCACAGTTAGTCCAGTCTTCTCACCCATCTGGTGATACGCAGCATTCATCGACTATAGTATTTCTTTTGTGTATTTTCTAGTTATAAGAGTTTAATTAAGGTGTTTTTCCCTAGGCGTAAGTATTTAGCTATTGCGTGAGTGAGTGAGCGAGTGCGTCTCATTGATTTGATTTGAAATGTAATGTTAAATTTATTTTTTTGTAATTAATAAATTTAACAGTTCCTTTCTCGAGCTTAATGTAAAGTAAAAATCTTGTTTCATTTCTCCATAATTAAGCTTATTTTCCATATAGCTCCTAGCTTGCATAAACGTTTGCTTTCATAACTGGTACTTAGACCAGTCTTGTTGTATTAACGTAAAATCCGTTGTGCCATAGGAGTTAAGCATCAGCAAGAACCTGATGTTATTATTATTAGTATTAGTTATTTATTGTCAGGGGTGATGTAACTTTCTCCAGAGGCTAACAGTACAGTAATTCAGCAATTGTGAGTAATTAGTCTCTGCTGTGTACTGTTGAGAAAGTTTATAAATTCTTGTTCTTGAGAATCTTAGCAAGTCAGCGTAAAGTAATCGTTGCTTGATGTAGCAAGACAATCATTGTCTTTGCTCTTCAATATTATTGAATATTATTATCAAATTAAATAATATTTAACCATTTATTCAAAAATTACCGCGATATTATAAAAAACCCCGTGACAATTGGCGACCTCATTCCAGGATATTAACTCCTAGCTCTAAAGCTATTCACGAGATAGTGCTCACTCATTCATATTTAGGTATTTATCATTAAAGTTTATAGACACAAGCTTACTGGTGTTTACCGTTAATTTAGCAAGTGAATTTTGCTTTATCAATCCATAGAGTACTTAACTCTAGTTTATTTTGGTAACGCCAGACGATTTTATTCGCTTCTGGGAAGTCGCCGTACCCATTGTGTTTATTATTGAGTCTTCCCAGTCATTTACACTTTTGATTTATTCTTTGCCAGTTAACTGGATAAGACTGGTCACCACTAGCTTGTGTCTGTATTCTTTATTTGTTATTAGCATTCGTTTGCGAAGCAGCAATCAGTACTGAGTCGCTAGTTACTTAGTAAATTGAGCTAGCATCATGGCAGCCAGTGCTTATGTACAGGAAGCTAAAGATATTGGTCTCACAGACCCAGAGAAAATACAGAGTTACGTTCTCTCACGGTTCAATTACGAGCAAGAACGTGAGAAAGATGCTCGTGAAGAGCGTAGGATTCAGCGCGAGTACGAGCGAGAACAGCGCGAATACGAGCGAGAACAGCGTGAGGAACGCGAAAAACAGCGTGAACACGAACAAAAACAACGCGAGCTCGAGTTAGAAAAAGAGCGACAACAGCGCGAACACGAGCTAGTACACGAGCGAGAACAGCGCGAACAGCGTGAAAGAGAGCGTGCATATGAACAAGAGCAGCGTGAGAAAGAGCGCGAATACGAGCGTGAACAACGAGACAAAGAACGAGAACATGAACTTGAAGTGCTGAAGCTCAAGCGAGATTCCTTGGCTTCAGACACATCTGGTGCAGTTGGTTTAAGCTCCACGAGCGCTCTCCCTGCACATGTTATGGCGACCCCGCACATCAAGCTTCCCCCATACAAAGATGGCGAGCGAATCGAGCCATACATAGCTCGATTTGAAGACATGGCTCAGCTTTACCAGCTCGATGATGCAGCTAAGCGGCTTCAGTTTCTTAGCCTGTTTGAGGGCCCTGCCCTCGATATTCTCCACAGAATTCGTGGAGACAATCTCACGTATGAAGTGATGAAAGCTGCACTCATTAAGGCGTATGGTCTCACAGTAGACGACGCCAAAGCTCAGTTCATGCGAGCTCGTCTCCAAGACAAGGAGACAGCTGTTCAGTTCCTCGACCGTCTCACTGCTTACCTAGGTGAGTGGATGGAGAAAGACGAAACTCCTTCCACGCGTGAGGGGATAATTGACCTTATGCTGCGTACACAGCTAGAGAGGTCGTGGCCTGCTGAGCTCATAGCACAGCTTAAGATCTGCCAGGTGAAAGATGCCAGCCAAATGGTAGAGAAGGCTGACGCATTCTTTACTGCATACGGGTATCAAGCTCGTAAGCAAAACACCTGGAGCAGAAAAGATACTGCCAAGTCTGGGAAGCCGTCTCAGACTGAATCCCAGCACCAAGGCCGTTCTCAGAATAATGGCCAAGGTCCAAAACCGCAGTGGAAGGACCAGGGGCAAAACACTCAGAAACCTGAGTGGAAGAGGTACAAGTACCCTAACCAGCAGCAGTATCAGCCACGCAACCGACCGTCGGGACAAACTTTTCCACCACCAGCTCAAAAGAGGCAGGAAGCGAATGCAGCCTTCATTCCTCAGCAGCAGCCTGGTGGTCACGTCCCTACCAGTGTGGGTACTTCCCCACAGTTCACTAGTCCCACAGTGACAGTGAACCCCCCTCCACAGATGGCCAATGTTCCATCTTATAACTCACAAGGCACAATGTTTGCCACATCAATTCAGCAGCCTTATGAGTGGCTAGCTGCTTCCCTCCACAGGCCCTCCCACAGGTGACAGTACCTTCCTTGTACAGCCAGGGTTTGTGGGAGGCATTCCTGTGAAGGTCCTGAGAGACAATGGTTCCTCAGGTTGCTCTGTTAAGCAGAGTTTAGTTCGGCCTGAGCAGTATACAGGTCGACAGATCCATGCAAAGCTTATTGATGGATCAGTGAGATTGTTCCCTGAGGCATGTATCCAGGTGGCATCTCCATTTTATACTGGTACGACACTTGCGGTTGTCATGCCAGAGCCTCTATTTGACTTAATAGTAGGCAATATTCAAGGAGTCAAGGATAGTTGCTCCGATGATGCTACTCAGACTTCGGCTGCTGCGGTAACACGAGCCATGGCTGAGGCTCCAGACTGTGTCACCCCAGTGATCATTGAATCGCCGCAAGATCTGATGTGTAGTCAACTTGTTGTACAAGAACAACATTCTGACCCGACACTTGCTACCGTGCGGAACAAACAAAAGGGTCGAGTGATTAAGTATTCACGGGGAGGTCGAGCCAAGTTCCTTCGTAAACAAGGACGGCTCTACCGTGAGTCACGAACACCCGAGGGTGAGGTTCGACTGCAGTTTGTCGTTCCCGCCAAGTACCGCCTAGCAGTGTTACAATGGGGTCATTGTTCAGCCTCAGGAGGTCACATGGGCAAAAGGAAGACCCAGGGCCGTATCCGAGCTGACTTTTTCTGGCCAGGGATGGGACGGGACATAGATAGTTTTGTCCGTTCTTGCAGTGTGTGCCAAAGTATCACCACTAATCAGGGACATGCCCTTCCTGTGCCATTTGTAACTACACCTGTAATCTCTGAGTCAGTTAAGAGACAGGATAGTGGTAATGTGGGTGTAGACCTGATGTCTCACCTACTAGCTGCTTACTAACTAGCAATTGTTGTATGTTGGGTTCCGTAATAGGCATCCTAAGCGATTTGAGTAATCCAAGGACCAGCCTGGTTCCCAGTTAAAAGTGTAGACCAGACGTCTCACTCGTTGGCCCTACAGGACACAGTATATCCAGGGCTTGTACATACATGTATACCATAAGTTAAGGGGGAAGTTTGAGAACCTTGCAGAGACAGTCCGAGGCTGTGTATGAATTACCTTGTGGAATGTCTCGAGCTGTGGGCCTCTCTGAGGATTCCCGGAGAATGCACATTACCCACATGAGTGTTCACACCCACGGTGGGTGTTAAAACGTGACCTGCCCGAGATTGCGTAGCGATTTTCAGCTTCCTGTATTACTCGTAAGTGTAGAGTTAGGTTAACCAGTAAACTGCCCGTTCTAAGCAATTTGTGAATTCAAGAACTGGCACGTTTCCTGGTTAATAATGTTAGGTTAACCAGTAAACTGCCCGTTCTAAGCAATTTGTGAATTCAAGAACTGGCACGTTTCCTGGTTAATAATGAAAGCGTTAACCAGTAAGCTATAAGGGTTCTAAGCAATTTGTGAATTCAAGAATTACGTTTCCTGGTTAATAATGACAAGTACTGATTGCTAGGCAGAGAGAGAGAGACAGAAATAACAGTTTTGATGCTCCACCTTAATTCTTTTCGCAGGTGTAGCTGGTGGGTGCAGCATTGACGTGCAGCAGCTTGCAGCCCCTGTTGCATGCTGCCGACCCGTCTCTTCTGCCTCGGCATCAAACTTTTACTATAAATTTGTATTATGTGTCATTTTACACGTAGGTACAGTTACACTACAACTGTCACACCTACACCGTGTATTACATACACTACACTACATAACAATTAGTTGTTAATGTAAATGTGGCGAACTTTCGCTCAGTTTGACCTGAGTACAGGATTTTCACAGTCGTCACGGAGTTTTTCCCTCAAGCTTGTTTCTATTAACGTAAATACGAGGTTTTTTCGCTCACTGGCGACTGCGACATACTCCTGTAGCAGGATAGCACACACACCACAGTGTGAATCTTGTGTGACTGAGTTAGGATGTATATGTATGTATATTGAAATCTTTCTTCTGAAGGAAGAAAGATTTAATTTTCAAGGGGCGTAATGTCACGAATCAATTCGCGACATTTCCTTTTTGTGAGAAACCACGAACTATTAGTGGAAAACTCACTGTGTATCGCTCAGCTAACCGTTTCTCCCTCCATTATCGGAGTATACTTTTCAAATAATTCGTCACCGTTTTCAAAGAGTGACCGATTTAATGCACGTCACTAAGTGCTGTACTGAGCGATACTATTGTTTTTTTATTGTTCGCCTCTGCTTCCTCATTCGACCGTTAAAAAATGCGGCCGAGTGCTCCGCTTTCCCACGACTCAGTCTTGTGTTTGTTGTGACGGAGGAAGGACCTGTGCCGCAGTGTGAGAGGTCAGCTAGTACCCAAACTCCACTTCACAGTTAGTCCAGTCTTCTCACCCATCTGGTGATACGCAGCATTCATCGACTATAGTATTTCTTTTGTGTATTTTCTAGTTATAAGAGTTTAATTAAGGTGTTTATCCCTAGGCGTAAGTATTTAGCTATTGCACGTGAGTGAGTGAGCGAGTGCGTCTCATTGATTTGATTTGAAATGTAATGTTAAATTTATTTTTGTAATTAATAAATTTAACAGTTCCTTTCTCGAGCTTAATGTAAAGTAAAAATCTTGTTTCATTTCTCCATAATTAAGCTTATTTTCCATATAGCTCCTAGCTTGCATAAACGTTTGCTTTCATAACTGGTACTTAGACCAGTCTTGTTGTATTAACGTAAAATCCGTTGTGCCATAGGAGTTAAGCATCAGCAAGAACCTGATGTTATTATTATTAGTATTAGTTATTTATTGTCAGGGGTGATGTAACTTTCTCCAGAGGCTAACAGTACAGTAATTCAGCAATTGTGAGTAATTAGTCTCTGCTGTGTACTGTTGAGAAAGTTTATAAATTCTCGTTCTTGAGAATCTTAGCAAGTCAGCGTAAAGTAATCGTTGCTTGATGTAGCAAGACAATCATTGTCTTTGCTCTTCAATATTATTGAATATTATTATCAAATTAAATAATATTTAACCATTTATTCAAAAATTACCGCGATATTATAAAAAACCCCGTGACAGGTATAATGGGTACATAAATATAGATTGGTGCAAATTATATTAAAAGATGATTAAAAGGCATCAGTACTTATTATCTCTACATGTCTGTCTACCTTCCAATCTGTCTCTTAAGTAGATACCATCCATTCACCCGATGTGGTGATAGTAGATAGATACATAGTATAGTTGCAATAATAGATTTAAAGTTGATTAAAAGGCTTCAAAATTTATTTTAATTACCTATCTGCCTAACTGTCTCTCAATCTTGTAGGTACTACCATCCACTGACCTGATGTAGTGATGGATTTATTAGATAGATACATAAAGATAGTTGCAACAAAATGTTAAAGTTGATTCAGAGACATCAATATTTATTTTCTCTACCTATTTATCTGCCTACTATCTATCTACCAAGTAGGTGCCATCCACTCATCCGATGTAGTGATGAAGTTATTGGATAGGTACGCATAGGTAGTTGCAAAAATAGATTAAAAGTCGATTAAAAGGCATGAAAATTTATTTTCTCTTCCAGTCTGTCTACCTAGTTATTTTTCTATCTAGTAGATACCATCCACTCATCCGATGTAGTGATACATTTATTAGATAGATACATATAAATATTTGCGATAAGGCTTCAATATTTATTTTATCTGTCTACCTACTTATCTATCTGTAAAGTAGGTACCATTCACTCACACGATGTAGTGATAGATTTAGATAGATACAGATAGTTGTAACATAGAATTAAAGTTAAATAGAAGGCATCAGTATTTATTTTTTCGACCTGTCTGTCTACCTACCTATCTGTTTATCTAGTAGGTACCATCCACTCACCCGATGTAGTGACATTTATTAGATAGGTACGTACGTATACATAGTTGCAAAAAATTGATTAAAAGTTTATTAAAATGCACCAATATTCATTTTCTCTACCCTATCTATCTATCTATCTGGTAGGCACCATCCACTCACCCGATGTAGTGATAGATTTATTAGAGAGATACCGGGTACATATGGATAGTTGAATAAATACATTAAAAGTTTGTTAAAAGGCATCAGTATTTTTTTTCTCTACCTGTATGCCTACGTATCTATCTTGAAGGTACCATCCACTCACCCGATGTAGTGATAGACTTATTTGATAGATACATGTAGATAGTTGAAAAATAAATTAAAACTTAATTAAAAGACATCGGTATTTATTTTCCTCTCTCCTATCTATCTATCACCTAGGTACCATCCACTCCTCCGATGTAGTGATAGATTTATTAGATAGATACGTATAGTTAATTGCAAAAATAGATTAAAAGTTAATTAAAAGGCATCAATATTAATTTTCTTTACCCTATCTGTCTATCAGGTAGGTACCATCCATTAACACGATGTAGTGATAGATTTATTAGATACATAATGAGAGTTACGAAAATAGATTACAAGTTGATTAAAAGACATCTACATTTATTTTCTCTACCTGTCTGTCTACCTACCTACCCGTCTGTCTAGTAGGTACCATCCACTCACCCGATGTAGTAACATTTATTAGATACATATACTGTAGATGGTTACAAAGATTAAAAGTTGAACAAAAGACATCAATATTTATTTTATATATCTGTCTGCCTACCTACCGTGTCTGCCGAGTAGATGCCATCCACTCATCCGATGTAGGGACAGATTTATTAGACAGGTATAGTACATACAGATAGTTGTGAAAAGGCTTCAGTATTTATTTTCTCTACCTGTCTGCCTGCCTACCTGTATGCCTATAAAATATGTACCATCCACTCACCCGATGAAGTGATAGTTATTAGACAGATAAATATAGGCAGCTGCAAAAATAAATTCAAAGTTGATCAGAAGACATCAGTATTTATTTTCTCTACCTGACTGTCTACCTATGTGTGGATCTACCTATCTAGTACGTACCATCCTCTCACCCGATGTAGTGAAAGATTTATGATAGATACTTTTAGACACCTACAAAAATAGATTAAAATTTAATTATAAGACATCAATATTTATTTTCTCTGCCCTGTCTGTCTACCTACCTATCTGTCTACCCAGTAGGTACCATCCACTCACCCAGTGTAGTGATGGATGTATATATATATATATATATATATATATATATATATATATATATATATATATATATATATATATATGCAAAAAATGGATTAAAAGTTATTTTATAGGCATTAATGTTTATTTTTTCTACCTGTCTGTCTGCCTACCTATTTATCTTTATAGAAGGTGCCATCCACTCACCCGATGTAGTAATAAATTTATTAGATAGGTACATAGAGATAGTTGCAAAAAGATTTCAGTGTTTATTTTCCTCTACATGTCTGTCCACCTACCTATTTATCTTTGTAGAAGATACCATCCACTCACCAGATGAAGTGATATATTTATTAGAGGAGAACAGAGATAGTTGCGAAAAGGCGTCAGAGTTTATTTTCCTCTACATGTCTGTCTACCTACCCATCTTTAAATAAAGTAGGTACCATCCGCTCACCAGATGTAGTGATGAATTTATTAGATAGATACAGATAGTTGCCAATATAGATTAAAATTTGATTAAAAGGCATCAGCATTTATTTTCTTTACCTGTCTATCTACCTACTTATCCGTCTATCTAGTTGGTGGGCTACCATCCACTCACCCGATGTAGTGACAGATTTATTAGATAAATAAATAAATAGATAGATAGATAGATAGATAGTTGCAAAAATAGATTAAAAGTTGCTTAAAAGGCACCAATATTTATTTTATATACCTGTTTGTCCACCTACCTATGTCTGTCTAGTAGGTACCATCCACTCACCCAGCGCAGTGATAGATTTAATAAATACAGTATATTGTAGTACCTGCAATAGTACAGTGCCAGAAGTGTTTATGCAGTGCCAGGACTGACTGCTGGGCTCTGAACCACTATATATATTGTAATACCTGCAATAGTACAGTGCCACAAGTGTTTATGCAGTGCCAGGACTGACTGCTGGGCTCTGAACCACTATATATATTGTAATACCTGCAATAGTACAGTGCCACAAGTGTTTATGCAGTGCCAGGACTGACTGCTGGGCTCTGAACCATTATATATATATTGTAATACCTGCAATAGTAGTAGTAGTAATAGTGGCTGCAACCATAGGCTTATTTGTATGTAAACCCAGTGGACTGCAGGCCAAAACTGCCTTTCTGCAGTCCACCTTGTGTGGTTGTGTATAGGGAAGGATTGAGGGATATTTGTATAGGCTAAATAAGCAGTTTCACCACCTGGTTATATCAGTGCCACCACGTGAAGGCATCCCTTTCCAGCACATCTACTGTATATACCTCCTGCATACTACATACTTTATAAGGTAGCTTTTAACCACAAGCTGTTATTTCATGTCTTATACTGCATAGATGTCAGAGCAGTGTTCCAGGATAGGGTGGTGGTGGTGGTTGTGGTGATGGTGGTGGTGCAAGTCTGATTTGAAATTTGAATCCAGTGCACCACAGGCTTCAATTGCCCTCCTCCTGTATTCCGCCATGCACCTTTTGAGGGATAGGGTGGAAGTTGAAAGACGTTTGTTCAACCACCTTTGGCTCTCCTCTCCTTTCACTGATCCACCTGGTGAACAAGCCTACATCTTTTCTATCCTTAATGACCTAGAGCAGCTTGTACAGCACCCTACCCGTATCCCTGACCGCCTTGGAGAGAGCTCCAACATACTTGACCTCTTCCTTACAACTAATCCTTCTGCTTACACTGTTACTTTTTCCTCTCCGTTGGGCTCCTCTGATCACAACCTTATCACCTTAACCTGTCCTGCTGCTGCAGTAAGGCCTGTGGACCCTCCCAAGAAGCAGCGTCTGTGGCACTTTGGAGCTGCGGATTGGGAGGCCTTCAGGGAATCCTTTGATATTGCCAGGAATGATTATTACCTCCATGGTCGGGAGCCATCTGAGTGTGCCTTGCGCATTACGGAAGTTATTCTCTCGGACATGGAAGCATACATTCCTTTCTCATATCCTGTGACTAATGCAAAAAGGCCTTGGTTTAACCACACTTGTTCTAATGCTGTCAGCAACAAGGAGAGGGCCTGTAAAAGGTACCGGAGCCAACCCACCCCTGAATCTCGTCTCTTATATGTTTCTGCCTGGAAATGTTCGAAGCCTGTTCTTTGCTCTGCAGAAAATAGTTCCATTCGTAATAAATGTTCTGAACTCTCCAACTCAGATTCCCTCCGCTCCTTCTGGCACCTTACCAAAAACCTTTCTAACAACTTTACCTCATCATTCTTCCCTCCTGCTTCCCTCCTCTTTTCCACTCTCATGGCTCTGAAGCATTTTCTTCTACTGATAAAGCAGATCTCTTCGCTCAGACTTTCTTCTCCAGTTTCACCTTAGACGATTCCGGTGCTGTTCCTCCATCACTTCCCCCCTCTGACTTCCTCATGGCTGGCATTAAAATTTCTTTAGCTGATGTATTTTCTGCCATCACTGGCCTCAGTACTAACAAGGCATATGGGCCTGATGGAGTCCCTCCTGTTGTCCTCAAGAACTGTGCTTCTGTGCTTACACCCTGCCTATATCTCTGTTTTTTTTTATCAAGGCGAAAATGCACTTGACAGGTTGGTGATGGCTGGCTGAATGCAACATGTCCGAATAACATGGCTGTATTTCATATAATTACTGGTAATTTGAATGGAACCTTACTGACTAACTCAAATACAACGATGTTAGTCGGACATGTTTCACTCAGCCAGTTATCACCAGCCTGTCAAGTATATGTCTGACCCGAAAAAAAAGAAGAAAAAAGTTGTGTGTAGGTAAACTGTTTTGCCTTTGTGTGTCAACTTGTACCATTCCTTCTTGCTGGAAGTTTGCTCTCATGCTGGAAGTTTGCTCTCCAAAGAAGGGTGACCATTCCCAACCCTCCAACTATCGTCTAATTGCTTTAACATTCTGTATCTCAAAAGTTTTTGAATCTCTTCTTAACAGAAAAATTTTAAAGCATCTTTCCTATCACAACCTTCTTTCTGATCGTCAGTATGGGTTCCGTCAGGGATGCTCCACTGGCGATCTTCTCACCTACCTTTCAGACTCCTGGTCATTCTCTTTTTGTGACTTTGGCAAAAACTTTGCCATTGCACTTGACATCTCAAAGGCTTGTGATAGAGTCTGGCATAAATCTTTAATTTCCAGACTGCCTTCTTATGATTTCTATCCTTTTATCTGTGCCTTTATCTATGGCTTCTTGGTCATTCTATAGCTGCTGTTGTAGACAGTCACAGTTCTTCTAGAACCGTCAACAGTGGTGTTCCTCAGGGCTTTGTCCTATCACCAACTCTCTTCCTTTTATTCATCAGTGACCTTTTAAGCTGTACATCTAACCCTATCCACTCATACGCTGATGATTCCACCCTTCACCTTTCCATTCGGTTCCCGCAACGCCCATCTCAGCAGTTACTTCAACAAACAAGGGATGAGGCTATGGCACACCTAATGTCTGACTTGGCTCGTATTTCTGACTGGGATAAAAGTAATCTTGTTGTTTTGAATGCATCAGAAACTCAGTTTTTACACCTATCAACCCTACAAAATCTTCCACAGGAGTACCCACTAATGTTTAATAATATCCAGCTCAATCCTGCATCATGTTTAAACATAACTGGGGTTTCATTCTCTTGGGTCTTATCTTGGAAAGATCATATTACCTATCTGTAAAATCTGCTTCCAAGAGATTAGGTGTGCTATGCTGACTCTGTGCCTTCTTTACCCCTGCACAGTTGTTGACCTTATAGGCTACACGGGTTTCATTCGCCCGTGTAGAGAACAACTCTCATGTGTGGGCAGGCTTCCCACATACAGCTCTTCTCAATAGGGTGGAGTCAAAGGCTTTTCGTCTCATTAACTCTCCTCTTCTTACTGACTCCCTTCAACCTCTGTCTCTTTGCCGCACTGTTGCATCTTTATCTCTTTTCTGTCGCTACTTCAATGGTCACTGCTCCTCTGAATTGTCTTCTTGCATCCCTCCACCACTGTGGCGGGCACTTAGCACCAGTTTAGCAAAAAACTCTCATCCCTTTTCTGTCCAACTCTCTAGTGCAAAAGTTAACCGTTACTCCCAGTCCTTCATTTATGCAACAGGTCAACTCTGGAACTGTCCCCCTCTGTCTGTATTTCCTACTTCCTATGATTTCCAGTCTTTCAAACGCAGTGTGTCCAGGCATCTGGAAATGAACGGATCTTGAATTTCGCTCTTTTGTATTGTTTTTGTTTTCCTCTTGGAAGGAACGATTTGCGGGCTCATGGCCTTTGGTTCCTTTTTCCTTGCATTAAAAAAAAAAAGTTGACGGATGTTTGTATGAGTGAGCAGTGGACCCGTCTGGTGTTATTGGTGCCACCACGTGAAGGCGACACTGTCCACCACTACATCATTAGAATTAACCTACTACTACTATCATCATTAGCAG
Source organism: Coenobita brevimanus (assembly GCF_032717465.1). NCBI lineage: Eukaryota > Metazoa > Arthropoda > Malacostraca > Decapoda > Coenobitidae > Coenobita > Coenobita brevimanus. Next base: position 99,904 of record NW_027642867.1, read on the forward strand.
CAGCAGTACTATCCATATACCACCATCATCATCATCACTAATAGTATACCATCACCAGCCACCTCTTCCTACACATCATCATCATCATCATCACTAATAGTATACCATCACCAGCCACCTCTTCCTACACATCATCATCACCATCATTATCATCATCACTAATAGTATACCACCACCAGCCACCTCTTCCTACACATCATCATCACCATCATTAACATCATCACTAATAGTATACCATCACCAGCCACCTCTTCCTACACATCATCATCACCATCATTATCATCATCATCATCATCACTAATAGTATCCTTACCACCACCATCCACCTCTTCCTACACATCATCATCATCATCATCATCATCATCATCACTAATAGTATCCTTACCACCACCATCCACCTCTTCCTACACATCATCATCACCATCATTATCATCATCACTAATAGTATACCATCACCAGCCACCTCTTCCTACACATCATCATCATCATCATTATCATCATCACTAATAGTATACCACCACCATCCACCTCTTCCTACTCATCATCATCATCATCATCATCACTAATAGTATACCACCACCATCCACCTCTTCCTACACATCATCATCATCATCATCACTAATAGTATACCACCACCATCCACCTCTTCCTACACATCATCATCATCATCATCATCATCATCATCACTAATAGTATCCTTACCACCACCATCCACCTTTTCCTACACATCATCATCATCATCATCATCATCATTAATAGTATCCTTACCACCACCATCCACCTCTTCCTACACATCATCATCATCATCATCATCATCATCATCACTAATAGTATACCACCACCATCCACCTCTTCCTACACATCATCATCATCATCATCATCATCATCATCATCACTAATAGTATCCTTACCACCACCATCCACCTTTTCCTACACATCATCATCATCATCATCATCATCATCATCATCATTAATAGTATCCTTACCACCACCATCCACCTCTTCCTACACATCATCATCATCACTAATAGTATCCTTACCACCACCATCCACCTCTTCCTACACATCATCACCATCATCATCATCATCATCACTAATAGTATACCACCACCATCCACCTCTTCCTACACATCATCATCATCATCATCATCATCACTAATAGTATCCTTACCACCACCATCCACCTTTTCCTACACATCATCATCATCATCATCATCATCATCATCATCATCATCATTAATAGTATCCTTACCACCACCATCCACCTCTTCCTACACATCATCATCATCATCATCATCATCATCACTAATAGTATCCTTACCACCACCATCCACCTCTTCCTACACATCATCACCATCATCATCATCATCATCATCATCATAACCGTATTGTTGTCATATCATCATCATTATCTATAGTATCCTTACTATCTCTATATGCTTCCCCTCCTCCTGCATCATCATCATCATCATCATCATCATCATCATTAATAGTATCCTTACCACCATCATCCACATTTTCCTACACATCACCATCATCATCATCATCATCATCACCGTATTGTTGTCATATCATCATCATTATCGATAGTATCCATACTATCTCTGTATGCTCCTCCTCCTCCTGCATCATCATCATCATCATCATCATCGCCTTATCATTGTCACCATCATCACCATTAGCATTATCATCCTTACTGGCTTTATCGTCTTCCATCTAAACCATCCTCATTCACATCAGGATTGTTTTAAGTATGATCGCCACTAAAATTAGTCTCCTGACTGAGCCTATCCTCCTCTTTCTAAACCATCATCACCACCATCATCACCACCTTATCATTGTCACTGTCATCACCATTATCAATAGCATCATTACTAGCCTTATATCATCTTCCATCAAAACATCATCCCCAGGATTATTGTCGCTATGAATGCCATCAAGAATAGTATTTTGCCTGGCCCTATCCTGCAGCTTCTAAATCATCATCATCATCATCATCATCATAACAGTCCAGTCATTTTCACTATCATCGCCATTAAGAACGGTACCCTTACTACCCTTCTCCTCCTAAATTATCATCATCATCATCATTATCATCATCATCATTATCATCATCATCATCATCATCGTCACAGCCGTAGCATTTTCTCTCTCAAGGCTACTAACTGTGCTATCTATACTGTCCCTATCCTCCTCCTGGTAAATCATCATCATCATCATCATCATCATCATCATCGTCACAGTCTTATCATTTTCTCTCTCATGGCTACTAACTGTGCTATTCATACTGTCCCTATCCTCCTCCTGGTAAATCATCATCACCATCATCATCATCATCATCATCATCATCATCATCATCATCATCATCGTCACAGGCCTATAATTTTCTCTCTCATCACTACTAACTATGGAATCCATACTGTCCCTATCCTCCTCCTGGTAAATCATCATCATCAACAGATTCATTGCACCTTTGCTGTAATGTGTTATAATGTTTATCAGTCGGGTTCCACCTTTCCTATATAATATTACATTGGGATGGATTCAAACATAAATTCCTCGCTGCTCAGCGTCGAAGCTTGGCAAATTTCCAGCGATAATTTCCCAGCCATCGCAGACCGCCAATTGTAGTCATTTCGTCCTGAGAAGTGTAACCAAGTGTCATAGTCTGAGTCCTCTGCTTTCAGATACACCCAACTGAAAGATAGTTGACAATTCCATTTTGTAGCCTGGGTGGAAGTTAGCTATTTGCAGCGAGCCCTAGCCATCAGGGAAATGGCTGCCATCATTGTCAGTTGTGTGCGGTTGACACAAGGGGAAAGCAGGGCCAATGCCACCCATTTAAAAGTAAAGGAAAAGAGGTTAGGCTGCCGGTGGCCCTGGCAAAAAGATACAAAACCAAACATACACTTCACTTTAACAAAACAAAGGTTGAACACTGGAATACTGAACCAGGGCCAAAAGGACAAGTGCAATTCGTTTATACGTTCCCAGATCCAGTGCCACTGCACATCAAAGGAGAATAACTGTAATTTAAGGTTAAAAGTGGAAGAAAAACACTGAAAAAATGCTTTTCGAATATCAACCAAACAATATTTTCTCCGGTTGAATGCCACCCTGTCCAGCCTCCTAACGCTAACATCCCCCCACCGCAGAGCTGGGAGAGGAGGGCACCCACCCCCACCCACTTACCACGATGAAAACCCCCTAAGTCGGGAAAGGAGGAGGAAGACACCCATCCTGTCCAGGCTCACGAGCATGGTGAGGAAACAGGCGGGCTCACGATCATGATGAGGAAAACGAGGAGCAGGCGGGCACCCATCCTGTCCAGGCTCACGAGCATGGTGAGGAAAAGGAGGAGCAGGCGGGCACCCACCCTGTCCTGGCTCACGAGCATGGAGAGGAAAAGGAGGAGCAGGCGGGCACCCAGCCTGTCCTGGCTCACGAGCATGGTGAGGAAAAGGAGGAGCAGGCAGGCACCCACCCTGTCCTGGCTCACGAGCATAGAGAGGAAAAGGAGGAGCAGGCAGGCACCCACCCTGTCCTGGCTCACGAGCATAGAGAGGAAAAGGAGGAGCAGGCGGGCACCCACCCTGTCCTGGCTCACGAGCATGGAGAGGAAAAGGAGGAGCAGGCCTGCACCCACCCTGTCCTGGCTCACGAGCATGGAGAGGAAAAGGAGGAGCAGGCCTGCACCCACCCTGTCCTGGCTCACGAGCATGGTGAGGAAAAGGAGGAGCAGGCGGGCACCCACCCTGTCCTGGCTCACGAGCATAGAGAGGAAAAGGAGGAGCAGGCGGGCACCCACCCTGTCCTGGCTCACGAGCATAGAGAGGAAAAGGAGGAGCAGGCGGGCACCCACCCTGTCCTGGCTCACGAGCATGGAGAGGAAAAGGAGGAGCAGGCGGGCACCCACCCTGTCCTGGCTCACGAGCACGGTGAGGAAAAGGAGGAGCAGGCGGGCACCCACCCTGTCCTGGCTCACGAGCATGGTGAGGAAAAGGAGGAGCAGGCGGGCACCCACCCTGTCCTGGCTCACGAGCATGGTGAGGAAAAGGAGGAGCAGGCGGGCACCCACCCTGTCCTGGCTCACGAGCATGGTGAGGAAAAGGAGGAGCAGGCGGGCACCCACCCTGTCCTGGCTCACGAGCATGGTGAGGAAAAGGAGGAGCAGGCGGGCACCCACCCTGTCCTGGCTCACGAGCATGGTGAGGAAAAGGAGGAGCAGGCCTGCACCCACCCTGTCCTGGCTCACGAGCATGGTGAGGAAAAGGAGGAGCAGGCGGGCACCCACCCTGTCCTGGCTCACGAGCATGGTGAGGAAAGGGAGGAGCAGGCAGGCACCCACCCTGTCCTGGCTCACGAGCATGGTGAGGAAAAGGAGGAGCAGGCAGGCACCCACCCTGTCCTGGCTCACGAGCATGGTGAGGAAAAGGAGGAGCAGGCGGGCACCCACCCTGTCCTGGCTCACGAGCATGGTGAGGAAAAGGAGGAGCAGGCGGGCACCCACCCTGTCCTGGCTCACGAGCATGGTGAGGAAAGGAGGAGCAGGCGGGCACCCACCCTGTCCTGGCTCACGAGCATGGTGAGGAAAAGGAGGAGCAGGCGGGCACCCACCCTGTCCTGGCTCACGAGCATGGTGAGGAAAAGGAGGAGCAGGCGGGCACCCACCCTGTCCTGGCTCACGAGCATGGTGAGGAAAAGGAGGAGCAGGCGGGCACCCACCCTGTCCTGGCTCACGAGCACGGTGAGGAAAAGGAGGAGCAGGCGGGCACCCACCCTGTCCTGGCTCACGAGCTTGGTGAGGAAAGGGAGGAGCAGGCGGGCACCCACCCTGTCCTGGCTCACGAGCATGGTGAGGAAAAGGAGGAGCAGGCGGGCACCCACCCTGTCCTGGCTCACGAGCACGGTGAGGAAAAGGAGGAGCAGGCGGGCACCCACCCTGTCCTGGCTCACGAGCATTGTGAGGAAAAGGAGGAGCAGGCGGGCACCCACCCTGTCCTGGCTCACGAGCATGGTGAGGAAAAGGAGGAGCAGGCGGGCACCCACCCTGTCCTGGCTCACGAGCATGGTGAGGAAAAGGAGGAGCAGGCGGGCACCCACCCTGTCCTGGCTCACGAGCATGGTGAGGAAAAGGAGGAGCAGGCGGGCACCCACCCTGTCCTGGCTCATGAGCATGGTGAGGAAAAGGAGGAGCAGGCGGGCACCCACCCTGTCCTGGCTCATGAGCATGGTGAGGAAAAGGAGGAGCAGGCGGGCACCCACCCTGTCCTGGCTCACGAGCATGGTGAGGAAAAGGAGGAGCAGGCGGGCACCCACCCTGTCCTGGCTCACGAGCATGGTGAGGAAAAGGAGGAGCAGGCGGGCACCCACCCTGTCCTGGCTCACGAGCATGGTGAGGAAAAGGAGGAGCAGGCGGGCACCCACCCTGTCCTGGCTCACGAGCATGGTGAGGAAAAGGAGGAGCAGGCGGGCACCCACCCTGTCCTGGCTCACGAGCATGGTGAGGAAAAGGAGGAGCAGGCGGGCACCCACCCTGTCCTGGCTCACGAGCATGGTGAGGAAAAGGAGGAGCAGGCGGGCACCCACCCTGTCCTGGCTCACGAGCATGGTGAGGAAAAGGAGGAGCAGGCGGGCACCCACCCTGTCCTGGCTCACGAGCATGGTGAGGAAAAGGAGGAGCAGGCGGGCACCCACCCTGTCCTGGCTCACGAGCATGGTGAGGAAAAGGAGGAGCAGGCCTGCACCCACCCTGTCCTGGCTCACGAGCACGGTGAGGAAAAGGAGGAGCAGGCGGGCACCCACCCTGTCCTGGCTCACGAGCACGGTGAGGAAAAGGAGGAGCAGGCGGGCACCCACCCTGTCCTGGCTCACGAGCATGGTGAGGAAAAGGAGGAGCAGGCGGGCACCCACCCTGTCCTGGCTCACGAGCTTGGTGAGGAAAAGGAGGAGCAGGCGGGCACCCACCCTGTCCTGGCTCACGAGCACGGTGAGGAAAAGGAGGAGCAGGCGGGCACCCACCCTGTCCTGGCTCACGAGCACGGTGAGGAAAAGGAGGAGCAGGCGGGCACCCACCCTGTCCTGGCTCACGAACATTTTGAGGAAAAGGAGGAGCAGGCGGGCACCCACCCTGTCCTGGCTCACGAGCACGGTGAGGAAAAGGAGGAGCAGGCGGGCACCCACCCTGTCCTGGCTCACGAGCATTTTGAGGAAAAGGAGGAGCAGGCGGGCACCCACCCTGTCCTGGCTCACGAGCATTTTGAGGAAAAGGAGGAGCAGGCGGGCACCCACCCTGTCCTGGCTCACGAGCACGTTGAGGAAAAGGAGGAGCAGGCGGGCACCCACCCTGTCCTGGCTCACGAGCATGGTGAGGAAAAGGAGGAGCAGGCGGGCACCCACCCTGTCCTGGCTCACGAGCATGGTGAGGAAAAGGAGGAGCAGGCGGGCACCCACCCTGTCCTGGCTCATGAACATTTTGAGGAAAAGGAGGAGCAGGCGGGCACCCACCCTGTCCTGGCTCACGAGCAAAGTGAGGAAAAGGAGGAGCAGGCGGGCACCCACCCTGTCCTGGCTCACGAACATTTTGAGGAAAAGGAGGAGCAGGCGGGCACCCACCCTGTCCTGGCTCACGAACATTTTGAGGAAAAGGAGGAGCAGGCGGGCACCCACCCTGTCCTGGCTCACGAGCGTGGTGAGGAAAAGGAGGAGCAGGCGGGCACCCACCCTGTCCTGGCTCACGAGCATCGTGAGGAAAAGGAGGAGCAGGCGGGCACCCACCCTGTCCTGGCTCATGAGCATGGTGAGGAAAAGGAGGAGCAGGCGGGCACCCACCCTGTCCTGGCTCATGAGCATGGTGAGGAAAAGGAGGAGCAGGCGGGCACCCACCCTGTCCTGGCTCATGAGCATGGTGAGGAAAAGGAGGAGCAGGCGGGCACCCACCCTGTCCTGGCTCATGAACATGGTGAGGAAAAGGATGAGCAGGCGGGCACCCACCCTGTCCTGGCTGACGAGAATGGTGAGGAAAAGGAGGATCAGGTGGGCACCCACCCTGTCCTGGCTCACGAGCATGGTGAAGAAAAGGAGGAGCAGGCCTGCACCCACCCTGTCCTGGCTCACTAGTATTTTGAGGAAAAGGAGGAGCAGGCGGGCACCCACCCTGATCTGGCTCACGAGCATGATGAGGAAAAGGAGGAGCAGGCGGGCACCCACCCTGTCCTGGCTCACGAGCATGGTGAGGAAAAGGAGGAGCAGGCGGGCACCCACCCTGTCCTGGCTCACGAGCATGGAGAGGAAAAGGAGGAGCAGGCCTGCACCCACCCTGTCCTGGCTCACGAGCATGTTGAGGAAAAGGAGGAGCAGGCGGGCACCCACCCTGTCCTGGCTCACGAGCACGGTGAGGAAAAGGAGGAGCAGGCGGGCACCCACCCTGTCCTGGCTCACGAGCACGGTGAGGAAAAGGAGGAGCAGGCGGGCACCCACCCTGTCCTGCCTCACGAGCAAAGTGAGGAAAAGGAGGAGCAGGCGGGCACCCACCCTGTCCTGGCTCACGAACATTTTTAGGAAAAGGAGGAGCAGGCGGGCACCCACCATGTCCTGGCTCACGAACATTTTGAGGAAAAGGAGGAGCAGGCGGGCACCCACCCTGTCCTGGCTCACGAACATTTTGAGGAAAAGGAGGAGCAGGCGGGCACCCAGCCAGTCCTGGCCCACGAGCATGGTGAGGAAAAGGAGGAGCAGGCGGGCACCCACCCAGTCCTGACTCACGAGCATGATGAGGAAAAGGAGGAGCAGTCAGGCACCCACCCTGATGTGGCTCACGAGCATGGTGAGGAAAGGGAGGAGCAGGGCTGCACCCACCCTGTCCTGGTTCACGAGCATGATGAAAAGGAGGAGCAGTCAGGCACCCACCCTGATGTGGCTCACGAGCATGGTGAGGAAAAGGAGGAGCAGGCAGGCACCCACCCTGTCCTGGCTCACGAGCATTTTGAGGAAAAGGAGGAGCAGGCGGGCACCCACCCTGTCCTGGCTCACGAGCATGGACAGGAGGAGGAGCAGGCCTGCACCCACCCTGTCCTGGCTCACGGGCATGGACAGGAGGAGGAGCAGGCGGGCACCCACCCTGTCCTGGCTCACGAGCATGGAGAGGAAAAGGAGGAGCAGGCCTCCACCCACCCTGTCCTGGCTCACGAGCATGGTGAGGAAAAGGAGGAGCAGGCGGGCACCCACCCTGTCCTGGCTCACGAGCACGGTGAGGAAAAGGAGGAGCAGGCCTGCACCCACCCTGTCCTGGCTCACGAGCACGGTGAGGAAAAGGAGGAGCAGGAGGGCACCCACCCTGTCCTGGCTCAAGAGCAAAGTGAGGAAAAGGAGGAGCAGGCCTGCACCCACCCTGTCCTGGCTCACGAGCATGGTGAGGAAAAGGAGGAGCAGGCGGGCACCCACCCTGTCCTGGCTCACGAGCATGTTGAGGAAAAGGAGGAGCAGGCCTGCACCCACCCTGTCCTGGCTCACGAGCATGGTGAGGAAAAGGAGGAGCAGGCGAGCACCCACCCTGTCCTGGCTCACGAGCATTGTGAGGAAAAGGAGGAGGAGGCGGGCACCCACCCTGTCCTGACTCACGAGCACAGTGAGGAAAAGGAGGAGCAGGTGGGCACCCACCCTGTCCTGGCTCACGAACATTTTGAGGAAAAGGAGGAGCAGGCGGGCACCCACCCTGTCCTGCCTCACGAGCAAAGTGAGGAAAAGGAGGAGCAGGCGGGCACCCACCCTGTCCTGCCTCACGAGCAAAGTGAGGAAAAGGAGGAGCAGGCGGGCACCCACCCTGTCCTGCCTCACGAGCAAAGTGAGGAAAGGGAGGAGCAGGCGGGCACCCACCCTGTCCTGGCTCATGAACATTTTGAGGAAAAGGAGGAGCAGGCGGGCACCCACCCTGTCCTGCCTCATGAGCAAAGTGAGGAAAAGGAGGAGCAGGCGGGCACCCACCCTGTCCTGGCTCACGAGCAAAGTGAGGAAAAGGAGGAGCAGGCGGGCACCCACCCTGTCCTGGCTCATGAGCATGGTGAGGAAAAAGAGGAGGAGTCGGGCACCCACCCTGTCCTGGGTCACGAGCATGGTGAGGAAAAGGAGGAGCAGGCGGGCACCCACCCTGTCCTGGCTCATGAGCATGGTGAGGAAAAGGAGGAGCAGGCGGGCACCCACCCTGTCCTGGCTCATGAGCATGGTGAGGAAAAGGAGGATCAGGCGGGCACCCACCCTGTCCTGGCTCATGAGCATGGTGAGGAAAAGGAGGAGCAGGCCTGCACCCACCCTGTCCTGGCTCATGAGCATGGTGAGGAAAAGGAGGAGCAGGCGGGCACCCACCCTGTCCTGGCTCATGAACATGGTGAGGAAAAGGAGGAGCAGGCGGGCACCCACCCTGTCCTGGCTGACGAGAATGGTGAGGAAAAGGAGGAGCAGGCGGGCACCCACCCTGTCCTGGCTGACGAGAATGGTGAGGAAAAGGAGGATCAGGTGGGCACCCACCCTGTCCTGGCTCACGAGCATGGTGAAGAGAAGGAGGAGCAGGCCTGCACCCACCCTGTCCTGGCTCACGAGCATTTTGAGGAAAAGAAGGAGCAGGTGGGCACCCACCCTGTCCCGGCTCACTAGCATGGTGAGGAAAAGGAGTAGCAAGCGGGCACCCACCCTGTCCTGGCTCACGAGCATGGTGAGGAAAGAGTAAAGGTCGGCCAAATGAGTGATATACATAGAGATGTCTTCACAGAAAAGACGGGATCGACCAGAAATTAGCGTAGGTATGCAGAAAATAAAATGCATAGGGAATCGTCAATGCACCTACTGCAGAAATATAATGAACTTTTCCCAATTACTGAGGTGCCCCCCATGGGTTTGACTAAGACCTAGCGCAGTAATTGGAAAAAGAAACAGTTTAACTCGCGACTCAGGATTGCGCACAAATATTTTTTAGACCATCCTGATCAGAGACCTCCAGAACCTGATATCTGCCGCAATAACTCAAAGGTTTGTCCTGAACTCCACAGCACGGCATCACACATCAGTGGAGAGTCTGGCTGCCCTGCCCCTAGACCACCCCATATCCAGGGATGGCCTGGATCCCTGCATTGAGCTCGTCACTTATGTCTTTACCTTTGACTTTATTACTCACTTATAATATCCATATTTATTAAATAGGCATTAATACTTCTTTACTGACAGCCATTTACTGTACATTAGCATTACTGACTGAAGATAGGAAATGACTTTGACATGGAGTGGAACCGGTGGCCCGATTGGACTGGAAATGGTTTTAGTCTTCAAGTCAGAATCTTTTAATAGTACCTTGTTCTAGCAAACACGGCGCTACATGTGGTGGTGTTTGGTGTGTGATGGTAACAACCAAACATACAGGAATCAGGTCATTATAATATAGATATTAAAACACACCATTTATACGTGACAGTAGCGTACGTCAAAGCTAGATCGACTGTCCAGTAGCCATAAAAGGAAACATTAAGCCAATCTATAAAGTTTGTGTCCATCGCTTCACCATTATCGCCCTTCACTCTCACTCACTTGCCCACTTACTCGCTTTCTTACTCACCCACTCACTCACTCACTCACCCACTCACTCACTCACTCACCCACTTTCTCACTCACCCACTTTCTCATTCACTCACTCACTCACTCACTCACCCACTTTCTCATTCACTCACTCACTTTCCCACCCACCCACGCACTCACTCAGTCGCTTTCTCACTCAGTCACTCGCTTTTTCACTTACTCGCTTTCTCACCCACTCACTCACTTTCTCACCCACTCATTCGCTTTCTCACCCACTCGCTTTCTCTCTCACTTACCCACTCACTCACTGCCTTTCTCACTGACCCACTCACTCACTCAGTCACTTTCTCACTCACCCACTCACTCACTCACTCACTCACTCACCCACGAATATATATATATATATATATATATATATATATATATATATATATATATCATCAGCCATAACTAGTCCACTGCTGAACAAAGGCCTCCCCCAAACTTTTCCACGAATTCCTTGACTAAGCCAATCTTTGCCACGTTTTCCCTGCAAATTTCTCTATCTCACCTCTCCATCTGTCTGGCCTTTTTCTGCTACACTTACATGCTCTTGGTGTCCAGTGAGTCAGCCTCTTGCTCCATCGGTTATCTCTTATTCTTGCTTTATGGCCTGCCCACCTCCATTTCTGTTCATTTATAACTTCTATAATATCTCTGACTTTAGTCTGCTCTCTCACCCTGTCTCTTAAAGATATTCCCAACATTGACCTTTCCATTGCTCTCTGAGAACGGATTAATTTATTTTCCATTGATTCTGTCAATTACCAGGTCTCACAACCATACGTCATAGCTGGAATTATACATTCGTTATATACTTTTCGTTTCATACAAACTGGCAAGCTACTTTTCGTAATGTCTCTATGATTTCCGAAAGCTTTCCATCCAATTGTAATGCGTCTTTTTATTTCGCTATCATTATCTTTCGTTAATTTTAGTATTCGTCCCAAGTAGGCGTACTCCTTAACTTCTTCAAGAATTTCATCGCTTATTCTGATGACGCTCTTTGGTGTTTGTGAATTAAACATTAGTTTTTCTCCGGTTCATCTTCAATCCTACTTTCAGACTTTCTCTGTTTAGGTCATTTAACATTTCTTGCAATGCCTCCGCTGTTTCTGAGATTAGGACAATGTCATCTGCAAATCTTAAATGGTTTAGCTTTTCTCCATCAATGTTCACTCCTTTGTTTTTCCAGTCTAGCTTTCTGAAAATACTTTCTAGGCATGCTGTAAATAACTTTGGTGAAATTGTATCTCCCTGACGCACACCTTTCTCAATCTTAATTTTTTCCGAGTCCTTATGTAATTTAACTATAGCAGTTCCCTCTTTATATATGTCTTTGAGCAGTTTTACAATGTTCTCACTCACTCCTTGTTCTCGCAATGAATTTATAATCGCTATGTGCTCCACTGAATCAAAAGCCTTTTCGTAATCAACAAAACCTAAGCACAGTGGTTTATTATATTCTGTAGTTTTCTCAATTAGCTGATTCAATGTATGTAGATGATCAGTGGTCGAATACCCGCTTCGGAATCCTGCCTGTTCACGAGGTTGGTTTTCCTCCAAAATTGTTGTTATTCTGTTCGTAAGGACTTTAGTGAAGAGTTTGTAAATGACTGATAATAAGCTAATGGGTCGATAGTTACTAAGATCTTTTGAGTCACCTTTTTTGTAGAGCAAAATAACTATTTCATATATATATATTGTTACGTTGTCCGCCTTTCCGTTCCCACGGGTGCAGCCGTTACAGCTGGGCTAGGGGGATTATGCAGTATGTATCCGCGTCATTCGCGGAGTTTATATTAGCGAGTGTTACAAGTTCTTTTGTTTCTTTCGTTCCTGCCACTGAGGGCAATTTTATTTAATACCATGCTGAGAATGCATTTGATTATTTTGATTGTCTTATGTGAGCTACCAGTATATTTAATGATTTTGCTTGCATTAGAAGTACCAGTTTATTGTAGAGAGAGGGGCACGAATATAAGTTCTTATTAATTAATTTGATTGTGCGTTCGCGCTTGGCCGTGCGCGAGCCTTGATCAGAGGCAGTATCTTCCCAGCCAGCGTTAGTATCGGGTGTTTGTACACTCTCTCTCTCTCCCCAGTTATTTTTATGCCGAGCTGGCGTTTTCATTTAAGTTTATTTTTATTCTTTTTGTTGCTGACTGAGGAAAGTAGTTATTTTTATTTTGTTTTGTGACCTTGTTGTCTTTGGAGGGCCAGTCTGGCTCACCGTAGTTTCTCGCTGCCTTAATTAACGTTCCCCCAACACACGTACATACACACACACCCCTAACCCCTACACTGTTTAATCCCATCTCTTTGCACAAGGCTAGTGAGAACTATCGTGAGCCATTAACTGCGTTCCCCCTTGGACACGGGTTAAGTAGAAGTCGTCACCACCGGAAGTAAGTGGGAGGTGTTCCTGTATACTGTCTCGGGCGGTATTACTTCCGGTAGTGACGATAGTAGGCTAGATCTATAGGTAGGCTGTTCCGTTTTATTATCAAAGTATAGAGTGTTGCGTTCTTAAGTAAGTACTTTTCCGTTGCGCAGTTTTTCTCTAGTTTGCGGAGTGTCAGTGCCGGGGTCTGCGTTATTTTTGCAACGCAGTGGAGGCCGATCATCTAAGGCTGACTTGTCTTTTTTGTAATAGCCACGGGCCGGCGCTACCGTAACAGTGGCGACCTCGCCAGGATATCCTAACAGTGCCTTTTTCTTGCTAGGATATCGTTACCTTGGCGTTCTCTGTGCTTTGAGGTGAAGTTGATGTGTTTGTAGTTTCTCAGTCAGCATTAGTATTTCATTATTCAGTACTGCCATTGATTGTCGCCATGGAGTCACGCGTGTCTACACCAGATCGCGTACTTGCTGAGTCACCTGTGGATATGGAAAATATGGAACAACGAGAGGCACATAGCAAAGGTACTCCGCGTGTGAGCCCTGAGTTTGACTATGGTGCTGAGTTGCCTCGTTTCGCTACCCCACTATTACCATCTATGATGCCGCCGAGCCAGTTTAGAGCAGTTCCCCGGGTATGTCTGGTGCTTTCCCTGGAGCTGTTCATTCCACTCCCATATACCCTGGAGTCTTGTCACCGGAGGCTCAGTTGCAGTTGGAGTTAAAAAGATGGAGATGCAGCGTGCAAAAGAAGAGAGGGAGATGGAGATGCAGCGTGCAAGAGAGGAGATGGAGTTGCAGCATGAAAAAATGCGATTTGAGCTGGAGAAGACTCGCTTGGAGGTGACTGCTAATAGACCAACTTCAGATACCCAAACCTCAGGCCGTGCAGAGGATAGGGAGAGTTGGTTCTCAAGGAGTCTAAAATTAGTGCCAGCATTTGATGAGTTGAAGGTGACAGAATGGTTTGTCAGGTTTGAGAAGAAGGCTAGGGAGTTTGAGTGGCCAAGGCAGCGCTGGGTGGGGTTGGTATCTAATGTGCTGAAGGGAAAAGCCTTGGAAGTGTATAATAGGTTGAGCCCTGAGGATGTAGATGATTATGATGAATTTAAAACAGCCATCCTGAAGGCATATGAACTTAGACCAGAGGCGTATCGGTTGTTGTTCCGTGGTGCTCGGAAAAGGCCTGCTGACACCTATATGGCCTACGCCAGGTATCTGGAGGAGAGGTTAGACGAGTGGTTGCTGAGTGAGAGCGCCACTTCGTATAACGAGGTGCGTGAACTGCTTTTGATGGAACATTTTACCAACATGGCTGACAAAGAAATTGGTGTTAAAATTAGGGAGAAGAGATTCAAGACCGTGAAGGAAGCAGCGACGTGGGCTGATGACCGGGTGTTTGCCTTGCGGAGTATGGGGGTCAAGTACGCTAATTTTCAGTATTCCAGGGAGAGGACTGTGAGTGGCCCTGCCTGGGATAAATCTCCCGTGAATCAGTCCAAGGGAAGTTCAGAGGAGAAAAAGAATTCAGGGAGAAAGAGCCCTGTATCCAGTTCGAAGCTAGTTTGTTACTTTTGCAAACAGAGTGGGCACATCAAGCGTAACTGCCCTAAGTGGAAGGCCTCCCAAAATGCCAAACCAGTGGCACTAATTGTAGGTTCGAGTCAGGTGAACGAGAGGAGTTGGGAGAGTGGTAACGGTGAGGGAGAAGTCTGTGGAAAGCTGGAGTGCAGCCGGCTGTGCTCGCTGCCAGCTCAGGCTGAAAAGGTTACCCAACATGCTACGCCACCTCCGGATGAACTGCCTCAGAAATCGTCCCTAGACTGGTGTAAACCTTTTATATGTCACGGCACAGTGAAAATTCATGGGATCAGTTATCCAGTTACTGTGGCTCGTGATACCTGTGCACAACAGTCTGTGTGCAGAAACGTGACTGGAGGGCCTGTAAACTCAGGGAAGTATGTGCTGTGTAGAGGCATGAACTCAGATGAATACTATGATTATGTTCATGTGGAACTCGATTGCCCCATTGTTCAGGCTGCAGCTCAAGTAGCTGTTGCTGATGTAATGCCAGTAGAGGGGATTGATTTTCTGCTGGGGAACGACCTGGCTGGGGAGAAAGTATTTCCATCTCTTCCCCCACCAGTTGTTGTGGCAGAGAAGTGTTTTGACGCCCCAGAAATTGGTATTGAAGTTGATGCAGAAGTGGAAGCCATGTTCCCGGTCTGTGCAATTACAAGATCTATGGCACAGGTTGCAGCCCGGGAGGAAGAACTGGTGAAGTCACAGGTTCTTGGGGTCGACTGTGGTGAGGCAGGGCCACCAATGGAGGAACCTAGTGAGCAGAGTGTTGCTGTAGTGGGTGAGGAGAGTGGGAATGCGTGCATGGGCGCCGCCCCACTTCCCACTCAGGACACTAGAGGTGGTGCTGAGTGTGTCTGTGTGGAGACTGAACCCAGCCCACCGACTGAATTAGAAGAATTTCAGGACGCTGGGGTCGACTGCGGGGATGCAGGACCACCGTCAAACGCGCCTGAGAAACAGTGTGTCACTGTTGAGGGTAGAGGTGATGATGATGTCAGTGTGGAGTCGGACATTCCTCCCCCTGTCCAGTGTACTAGAGGCGGCGCTGAGATTGATCGCCCTTCGCAATCCAGTGTCCCGACCAGTCCTTTATCTCAGTCCTCAGTAGAGCTGGCGGGTGTTGGGCCAGCAGAATTGAGGGTGAAGCAACAGGAGGATGTAACATTAAAGCCCTTGTTTGCTCGAGTAGGGGAAGAAAGAAGTATGGAGTGTGGTAAGGAGGAGTTCCTGATTAAAGACAATGTTTTATATCGCCGATGGACGCCCACTGGCGCCACGGTGGATGGAGGAGTGGGTGAGTTAGTGCAGGTGGTGGTGCCTGTGCAGTATAGGGTGCCGTTAATACAGTTAGCACATGAGGGACCTTTAGCAGGTCACTTGGGAAACAGGAAGACAGTGCAGCGCTTAAGATATAATTTTTGGTGGCCAAGTATGCCGGGACAAGTTGCTGCGTACATCAAGAGCTGTCACACGTGTCAGATGGTGGGCAAGCCTAATCAAGTTCTTCCTGTGGCCCCTTTGACTCCCATTCCTGCAGTTGAACCTCCGTTTACCCGGGTAATCATTGATATTGTGGGCCCTTTACCTCCTACTTCTGCTGGAAACAAGTATTTGTTAACCATAATGGATGTTACAACGCGATACCCAGAGGCTATACCAATCAGAAGCATGCAGGCGAAGTCAGTAGTCAAGCAACTTATCCTGTTCTTTACTCATTTTGGCCTGCCCAAGGAGTTGCAGTCAGACCGTGGAGTAAATTTTACATCTAATTTATTTAAGCAGACAATGACAGAGTTGGGCATCAAACACATTTTGTCCAGTGCCTACCATCCGCAGTCACAAGGTGCTCTGGAGAGGCATCATCAGACCTTAAAGACCATGCTGCGCACCTTCTGCTATGATAGTGGAAAGGATTGGGACCTAGCGGTACCCTTTGTTATGTTTGCAGTGAGAGAGGTACCAACTGAGTCGTTAGGGTTTTCACCCAATGAGTTAGTGTTTGGGCACAGAGTTCGTGGTCCCTTGGATGTGGTGCGAGAGGCCTGGAGTAACAACACATCTGGCAACCAGGAATCCATGCTTGACTATGTCTGCCGCACTCGGGAGAGACTGCATTGCGCTTTAGAGCTTGCCCGTGACCATCTAATCGGGGCTCAAGCGAAAATGAAGGCTCATTATGATAAGAAGGTCAGAAGTCGTGAGTTTAAGCAAGGAGATGAAGTTTTGGCACTGCTGCCCATGCAAGGAAAACCTCTGGCAGCTAGATTCAGTGGTCCTTATATTGTGAAGAAGAAAGTTGGGGAACTTGACTATCTAATTGTTACCCCAGACAGGCGGAAGAGTACTCAGTTGTGCCACATTAATATGTTGAAGCCATACTACCGCCCAGTTGATTCTCATTGTGGGATGACTGCTGATGTCTCTCACCTGGGATGTGAAGGACGGGGAAAGGAGGACGTGGCATCAAAGGAACGTGCTGTGGAGGGAGCTGTTGGTGCCGATGATGTGAGTAGTGGACCAGGGTTACAGCCACAGTCCCTGGAAGGTGACTTTGGAGCGGACGTTGAGGGAACCAGGGATAAGAGCGCTCCTGTAGTTTTGGTGGTTGGTAGTGAGTTGGAGGAGCAGGAGGAAGTGCTTAGTCGTGGTGAGATGTTACCAGCTGACCTATGGGAGGGCAATGGTTATGCAGCTCTGGTGGAGAAATTGCGACACCTTGATCCAGTAAAGCGAGAAGAGCTGTGCAACAGATTATGGAAACATCCGAAAGTTTTGGAGATTCACCGGGATTGACAACTTGGGCTACTCATGACATTGACGTTGGGGATAGTAAGCCTGTAAAATTAGCTCCCTACCGCATCAACCCTATCAGACAGAAAGCTCTCGATAATGAGATCAAGTATATGTTGGACCATGGATTGATCAAGAGGAGTTTCAGTGAGTGGAGTTCACCAGTTACCTTGCAGCCGAAGCCAGATGGGAAGGTTAGGTTGTGTGTGGACTTCCGGAAAGTTGATTCACTGTCTAAGACCGGTGCTTGTCCTTTACCTCGGGTCGATGACTCCGTGGACAAGATGGGTCTTGATTCGAAAATTTTGATCCAGGGCTCAAAATTTTCCCTTGGGGAAGGGCGTGTTACGTTGTCCGCCTTTCCGTTCCCACGGGTGCAGCCGTTACAGCTGGGCTAGGGGGATTATGCAGTATGTATCCGCGTCATTCGCGGAGTTTATATTAGCGAGTGTTACAAGTTCTTTTGTTTCTTTCTGTTCCTGCCACTGAGGGCAATTTTATTTAATACCATGCTGAGAATGCATTTGATTATTTTGATTGTCTTATGTGAGCTACCAGTATATTTAATGATTTTGCTTGCATTAGAAGTACCAGTTTATTGTAGAGAGAGAGAGGGGCACGAATATAAGTTCTTATTAATTAATTTGATTGTGCGTTCGCGCTTGGCCGTGCGCGAGCCTTGATCAGAGGCAGTATCTTCCCAGCCAGCGTTAGTATCGGGTGTTTGTACACTCTCTCTCTCTCCCCAGTTATTTTTATGCCGAGCTGGCGTTTTCATTTAAGTTTATTTTTATTCTTTTTGTTGCTGACTGAGGAAAGTAGTTATTTTTATTTTGTTTTGTGACCTTGTTGTCTTTGGAGGGCCAGTCTGGCTCACCGTAGTTTCTCGCTGCCTTAATTAACGTTCCCCCAACACACGTACATACACACACACCCCTAACCCCTACACTGTTTAATCCCATCTCTTTGCACAAGGCTAGTGAGAACTATCGTGAGCCATTAACTGCGTTCCCCCTTGGACACGGGTTAAGTAGAAGTCGTCACCACCGGAAGTAAGTGGGAGGTGTTCCTGTATACTGTCTCGGGCGGTATTACTTCCGGTAGTGACGATAGTAGGCTAGATCTATAGGTAGGCTGTTCCGTTTTATTATCAAAGTATAGAGTGTTGCGTTCTTAAGTAAGTACTTTTCCGTTGCGCAGTTTTTCTCTAGTTTGCGGAGTGTCAGTGCCGGGGTCTGCGTTATTTTTGCAACGCAGTGGAGGCCGATCATCTAAGGCTGACTTGTCTTTTTTGTAATAGCCACGGGCCGGCGCTACCGTAACAATATATATATATATATATATATATATATATATATATATATATATATATATATATTAAAGCCAATCTATAAAGTTTGTGTCCATCGCTTCACCATTATCGCCCTTCACTCCCACTCACTATCTCACCCGCTTTCTCACTTACCCACCCACTCACTCACTCACTTCTCACTCACTCACTCACTCACTCACTCACTCACTTTCTCACTCACCCACTTGCTCACTCACTCACTCACTCGCTTTCTCACTCACCCACTCACTCACTCACTTGATCGTTTTCTCACTCCCCCCTGGCTCACTCTCATTCTCAATCGCGTACTCACTCACTCACCCACTCACTCACTCACCCACTCACTCACTCACCCACTCACTCACTCACCCACTTTCTCACTCACTCACTTTCCCACTCATTCACTCACACACCCACACACCCACCCATCCACTCACTCACTCACTCGCTTTCTCACTCACTCACTTTGTCGCTCACTCATTCACTCACTCACTCACTCACTTACCCACCCACCCACCCACTCACTCACTCACATTCCCACTTACACACTCACCCACTCACCCACTTACTTCTCCATTTACTCCCTCACCCACCCCCTCACTCACTCAATCACCCACTTACCCTCACTCATCCACTCATTCACTCTCTTACTTGCTCTCTCACTCACCCACTCACTCACTCACTCACCCATTCATTCACTCACTCACCCACTCACTCATTCACCCACTTACTCACCCATTCATTCACTCACTCACCCACTTATTTATTCACCCATTCATTCTCTCACTCACTTACCCACTCACTCACTTACCCATTCATTCACTCACTCACACACTCACTCACTCACTCACTCACTCACTCATTCACCCACTCACTCACTTACCCATTCATTCACTCACTCACACACTCACTCACTCACTCACTCACTCACTCACCCACTTTCTCACTCACTCACTTTCCCACTCACTCACTCACACACCCACTCTCGCTTTCTCACTCACTTTGTCGCTCACTCATTCACTCACTCACTCACCCACCCACCCACCCACTCACTCACTCATTTTCCTACTTACACACTCACCCACTCACTCACCCACTTACTCCCCCACTTACTCCCTCACTCACCCCCTCAATCACCCACGTACCTTCACTCACCCACTCATTCACTCTCTTACTTACTTGCTCACTCACTCACCCACTCACTCACTCACTCACTCACCCATTCATTCACTCACTCACCCACTCACTCACTCACTCACCCACTCATTCACTCTCTTACTTGCTCACTCACTCACCCACTCACTCACTCACTCACCCATTCATTCACTCTCTTACTTACTTGCTCACTCACTCACCCACTCACTCACTCACTCACCCATTCATTCACTCTCTTACTTACTTGCTCACTCACTCACCCACTCACTCACTCACTCACCCATTCATTCACTCTCTTACTTACTTGCTCACTCACTCACCCACTCACTCACTCACTCACTCACCCATTCATTCACTCACTCACCCACTCACTCACTCACTCACTTACCCATCCATTCACTCACCCACTCACTCACTCACACACCCATTCATTCATTCACTCACTCACTCACCCACTCACTCACTTACTCACCCATTCATTCACTCACTCACCCACTCACTCATTCTCACTCACACACCCACACACTCACTCACTCTAGCACTGTTAAAATTAGCCAGTCAAAGGCTCACTCAACATGCCATTCTCTCCATCACTGTCACTCGAGAATTTCAGTTATTACATTTGGATATCAGTTGTGTGTGTGTGTGTGTGTGTGTGTGTGAGAGAGAGAGAGAGAGAGAGAGAGAGAGAGGAATCTGAAGGCGTGAAATTACAGCAGAGAAGTGCAATGGGGAGCGAGAAGAAGTATTTAGGAGATGGCGGGAGTGAGAGAGGGAAAATAGGGAGTGATGGATTGGCAGATGTAAATTTGGGGAGTGAAGGAGCGAGAGTAATTTTCTGGATGGGTGAGGGAGGAGTGGACGATGAGGCAGTGAATGAAAATCGAGAGACTGAGGCTTGAGTGTGTCATTGTTGGAACAGATCTAATATTTCACTCCAGCTAATGCCAGATGATTTTATTCAGCTGAGAGTAAATTATAGGAGCCTGAGAGGGTTATCTGAGGCTTTAGCCGGAATCTGAGGAGTTAAATGAATGATGAATATTATTATGTATCAGAATGGTATAGATTTATCGAAGAAACGGTTTTTAAATAAGGCGCCAGTATGAGGAATTAGAATGGCAGGGAATTTTGATATTCAGGTTTGATATTTCGTCCTTATATATTTTCATAAATTTACAATACAGCATTTATCTATTTCTTCTTGCAGAATTTATATTTGTCCGAGGTTCGTTTGATATTTTATCCTGGGTTATTTTCATAATCTTATAATGTGGCATGCAATTCTCTATCTTTTTACATTAATAATTTTGACGAGACCTTCAAGACTTGTTGCTCTAAGCGACGTGAACACACCCTTCCACAGTGGCTGTCGTCTGCAGGATTGTTGTGACATTTTAAACTGAGTGTGCTGGGAAAGGTGCGCATTATCTTGGTTAACTTCATCACAAAATTACAATGCTTTGGAATTGCTGGAAATGGCCTCGCATGGCTTCACCAATTTCTAACCGGGAAGAAAATGTCTGTTGTGGTGGATGGTGGTAGAGTTGCTTCCGAGCTGTGTTAAGTGGAGTACCCCAGGGGCCAGTGTTAGGCCCTGTATTGTTTTTTTTATATACATCAGCCACTTGGCTTTAGCTTTGAACTGGCAATACAAGAGTTTTGCTAATGATTTAGAAATATATTTAAAAGTTAACAGGAACAGTAGTGTGTGTATTCTCTGTGGTCTTACCAATTGTCAACGTGATATAGACATGGTGAACAATATAAGTGCCCCCACAAACTCCTGCAAGTTATCAGTGTTTGCCGGATCACTAAATAGCGTGGGGTCACTACACGCTCAGAGTTGGTGTACTATCCTTTAAAAAGATTCCTGTCGGGATTGTTGCTCATGCATAAAGCATTATACAGTACCAGTATTGTATTCATCTTAGATATTTTACTGATGCACTAAATGACATTTATGCTGAAAAGTTCTCCATAGAGTTTGCTAAAAACCATGCAAGCTTATTGTGTGTGTTTGTATTCAGCACATTTTTACCAAGTGTTATGAATCTTATGACAGAATAGATAGGCAAGGTATGTGGAAGGTATTAAGAATATATGGAGTGAATGGGAAATTGTTGAATGCTGTGAAGAGTATGTATGAAGGAGCTAGGGCTACGGTGCGAGTGGATGGTGAGCTGAGTAAGTTCTTTGATCTCAGTGTGGGACTGAAACAGGGTTGTGTGATGTCTCCATGGCTGTTTAATATATACATGGATGGGGTTGTAAAGGAGGTGCAGGGTAGGGCAGTGGATGTGGGGGTGGCTCTAATGAATGAGGGTGAGATTTGGAAGATTCTGGTGTTGCTGTTTGCTGATGATACAGTATTGTTGAGTGAAGATGAATGGGAGTTGCAAGGTTTGGTGAATGAATTTGGGACAGTGTGTAGGAGGAGGAAGCTGAAAGTTAATGTAAACAAAAGTAAAGTTATGGTGTTTGAGAGGAATGAAGTCACAGAATGTACAGTGAGGTTGGATGGTGAGGATATGGAGAATGTGAGTGCATTCAAGTACTTGGGTAGTGTGATGAGTAAGGATGGAACTTTGGGGGATGAAGTGCGTGAAAGGGTACAGCAGGGAAGGAAGGTTGTTGGTACACTGAAAGCAGTGATGAGAAATAGGGAGGTGAGTATGGAAGTTAAGAAGTCACTGCATGATATTATTGTGATCCCTACCCTGACGTATGGAAGCGAGGCGTGGACCTTGCAAGAGGGGAACAAGTCAAGAGTGAGAGCAGTGGAAATGAGTTACTTGAGAGGAGCATGTGGAGTGACTTGGAGGGACAGGTTGACGAATGAAGAAGTGAAGGAACGTTGTGGGGTGGATGTGGACATGTGGAGAGAATGGAGAATGAAAGACTGACTAAGAGGGTGTATGTAGGTGAGGTGGAGGGAGGGAGAGGGAGGGGTAGACCGAGGATGAGGTGGAGGGATGGAGTTGAGAGGTATATGAGGGAGGGGGGGTGAGTTGGGGGAGGGTAGTCAAATGGTGGGTGACAGAGCGACTTGGAGGCGTTTTGTCTGTGGCCACCCTTTGCGGGATTAGGGCGTCGGGCTATAGATAGATAGATAGATTATTATTATTATTATTTCTCACCATCCAACATCGCTGTACATTCACTAACTTCACCTCACTCAAAGACCATCACTTTACTCTTCCCTACGTTTAAGTACTTGGGTAGTGTGATGAGTAAGGATGGAGGTTTGGAGGGTGAAGTGCTTGAAAGGGTACAGCAGGGAAGAAAGGTTGCAGGTTCTTTGAAAGCAGTGATAAGAAACAGGGAAGTGAGCATGGAAGTGAAAAAGTTACTACATGACAGTATTGTGATACCAACTCTAACGTATGGAAGTGAAGCTTGGACATTGTTGGAAGGACACAAGTCAAGAGTGAGAGCAGTGGAAATGAGTTATTTAAGAGGAGCCTGTGGAGTCACGTGGAGAGACAGGCTGACGAATGAGGATATAAAGGAGCGTTGTGGTGTTGATGTGGATGTGATAGGAAGCGTTATGAGGAACACACTGAGGTGGTTTGGCCATGTGGAGAGGATGGAGGGTGAAAGACTGACGAAGAGAGTGTATGTGAGTGAGGTGGAGGGGGAAGAGGGAGGGAGAGGCCGAGGATGAGATGGAGGGATGGGGTGGAGAGGTATATGAGAGAGGGGTGTGTGAGTTGGGAGCAGGGCAGTGAAATGGCGGGGGACAGGGCGACTTGGAGGCGATTTGTTTGTGCCCACCCCAAACGGGATTGAGGCGTCTGGCAATAGATAGATAGATTATTATTATTATTATTATTATTATTATTATTATTATTATTATTATTATTATTATTATTATCATCATCATTATTATTATTATTTTTCTATTGTTATAATTTTTATTATTATTATTATTATTATTATTATTATTATTATTGATGTTATGATTATTATTATTATTATTATTATCATCATTATTATTATGATTATGATTATTATGATTATGATTTATTATTATTATTATTATTATTATTATTATTATTATTATTGTTCTTGTTTTACTACTACTACTACTACTACTCTTATTACTATTACTTTTGTTGTTGTTGTTGTTGTTCTTGTCCTTGTTCTTCTTCTTCTTCTTCATTATTATTATTATTAATATTATTATTATTACTATTATTAGTATTAGTATTAGTATTGTTATCATTGTCATCATAATTATCATCATTATTATTATCATGATCGTTATTATTATTATTATTATTATTAATTATTGTTGTTCTGAAGGCTTATTTTCCAGTGTCTTCACAAGACTGTCATTGCCACACGCGTCTCTTGGAGCACAGAGAGAGAGAGAGAGAGAGAGAGAGAGAGAGAGCCAACTTTCTCTTAGTGGCAAAGTTAGTCGTGTTTTTCAAGTGCCTTTCCTTCCTTATTCTTGCCTGCCCCGCCACTGGCTTGGTGGGTTAGTGCAGCTTAAGCCTTATATTAGCAGGCTGGCTTGGCGCTCCTGGCTTTATACTAGTGGCTTTTCAGTGTTATAAACCACTGGAGAGAGTGTGGAAGTAGAGACTGACTAGGAGAGTGCTTGTGCGTGAGGTGGCGTGGGAGGGGGAGAGTGAGGACGAGGTGGAGGGATTTGGTGGAAAGGTGAGTGAGTGTTGTGAGTTGGAGGGAGGGCAGATTGATGGGATAACGGTGTTGGCTGTAGATAGATAAATAGATAGATAAATGGCCAGATAGATATATACTTACAATCACGTTGGTACAGATGGATAGATAGATGGGCGAATAGATAGATAGACGGACCGACAGACAGGCAGAGAAAATAGATACACAGATGGACCGATAGACAGATACAGATAGATAGACAGATAGATAGAAGTTTTGTCCTATATATTTCTTGTGTATAAAATCCTCTTATGGCAGGAAGAACAGTTGTAAAAAATCTGTTAATGTTCCCCTGTTGCCTTTACATCATTTTATTTACTATCTATCTGTCTATCTATCTGTCTGTCTATCTGTCTATCTATCTGTTTGTTTATCTCTGTCTATCTGTCTATCTGTTTATCTATCTGTCTGACAATCTTTAGCCAGACGCCATAATCCCGTAAGGGGTGGTCGTTTGTCTTTGAGTTAGTTGTTTTACGGGGAGGGGCACTAACCCTCCACCAACCCACTTGTTGACACGTAGGGAACACGTATGGGTTGGTGATATGGTTACCACTCAGCGTTGTAAATGGTTTTCTGGCTTACAGGAAACCATTAGTCTTGTCACTCAATGTAAAGCCACCTGAAAAGGAAAGAAGAGTAATAAAAAGTGACAGGAAAGATGGGAGAAATAGGAAGAGAGGAGGACAGACACAGAAAAAGAATGATAAAGGTGAGGGAAGAAGTAGGCAGCACTACATCAAGTGAGTGGATGATGGTGAGAAATAGGAAGAGAGGAGAGCAGACACAGAAAAAGAATGATAAAGGTGAAGGAAGAAGTAGGCAGCACTACATCAAGTGAGTGGATGATGGTGAGAAATAGGAAGAGAGGAGGGCAGACACAGAAAAAGAATGATAAAGGTGAAGGAAGAAGTAGGCAGCACTACATCAAGTGAGTGGATGATCATTTACCATTATAAACAAAAACAGCATTGTGGTTTTGGTTCCCCAGGTGTTTAATTAAGGACAGGTGTGTTTAATTAGGACTTACCTGGCTGTATTAATTTACATATTTATTTATTATTTATTATTATTATTATTTATTATTTATTTATTATTATTTATTATTTTTTATTATTTATTATTTATTATTACTTCCAATTAGAGATCCGGAAGTTGTTATTTTCTGTGTCATTTTTCTGTGTGTGTGTGTGTGTGTGTGTGTGTGTGTGTCGGTTTCTCTCTCTCTCTCTCTCTCTCTCTCTCTCTCTCTCTCTCTCTCTCTCTCTCTCTCTCTCTCTCTCCGTTGAATAAGGATAATAAACATCACTGCCTGAGGGGAAAGTGAATCCAACTGAAAGTGAAATAGGAAAGAAATGGGTGAAATAGGAAAGAAATGGGTGAAATAGGAAAGAAATGGGTGAAATAGGAAAGAAATGGGTGAAATAGGAAAGAAATGGGTGAAATAGGAAAGAAATGGGTGAAATAGGAAAAAAATGGGTGAAATAGGAAATAATGGGTGAAATAGGAAAGAAATGGGTAAAATAGGAAAGAAATGGGTGAAATAGGAAAGAAATGGGTGAAATAGAAGAGAAATGGGTGAAATAAGATTAAACTGGTTGAGAAATGGGTTGAAATTAGATGAAAAATTGGGTGAAATAGGAGTAAATGATATAATAGGATGAAATGGGATGAAAAATTGGGTGAAATAGGAGTAAATGATATAATAGGATGAAATGGGATGAAAAATTGGGTGAAATAGGAGTAAATGATATAATAGGATGAAATGGGATGAAAAATTGGGTGAAATAGGAGTAAATGATTTAATAGGTTGAAATGGGATGAAAAATTGGGTGAAATGGGTTGAAATGGGATGAAAAAATGGGTGAAATGGGCAAGGCAGGTTGAAATGAATTGAGAAATTGGGTAAATTGGTTGAAAAATTTGGGTTGAAAAATGGGATGAAATAGGCAAGATAGGCTGAACATGGTTGAGAAATTGGGTGTAATAGGAGAGAAATTAGGTGAAATAGGGTGAAATGGGTTTTAAAATTAGGTGAAATGGGCAAGGTAGGGTGAAATGGGCAAGATAGGGTGAAATGGGTTGAAAATATTTTGAAATGGACCAGCAGAGGGTGAAATGGGTTGAGAAAGTGGGTGAAATGGGGAGAGAAATAAGGTGAAATAGACAAGGTAGAGTGAAATGGGTTGAAATGGACAAGGGAGAGTGAAATGGGTGAGAAATTAAATGAAATGGGAGAGAAATAAGGTGAAATGGGCAAGATAGGGCGAAATGGGTTGAGAAATAGGTTGAAATGGACTGGCAGAGACTGAAATGGGGTGAGAAATTAGGTGAAATGGGAGAAATAGGATGAAACGGGGAGAAATAGGGTGAAATGGGAGAGAAATAGGGTGAAATGGTCAAGATAGGGTGAAATGGGTTGTGAAATAGGTTGAAATGGACCAGCAGAGAGTGAAATGGGTTGAAAAATTGGGTGAAATGGGTGAAGGACATACCGTGCAACTCAAAGTGAAACGTAATACTAAGAAGTGAAGGTGAGTAGCGATAGATAAAAGGTGATTCATAGATAGATAAATAGATAGATAGACGGATAGATAGATGATTAGATAGACAGACGGATAGGTAGATAGACAGATGATTAGGTAAATGGAGATAGATAGACTGATAGATAGATAGATGATTAGATAGATAGACGAATAGATAGATAGATAGATAGGTAGATAGATGGATGGATAGATAGATGATTAGATAGATAGACGGATAGATAGATAAATTAGATAGATAGACGGATGGATAGATAGATCGATGATTAGATAGACGGATAGATAGATAGACAGATAGATAGATAGATAGATAATTAGATAGATATATGTAGATAGACACTGTTTGGCTGAAGGGGTGACTGATAGACAGATAGATAGATAGACAGAGTGCTAAAGATAGATATATACATGGCTGGATGACAGTAAATAGATAGATAGACAGACAGGCGGAAGGACAGATAGATAGAAAGGTAGATAGATAAATAGTTGATAGATAGAAGAATACGAGAGAGAGAGAGAGAGAGAGAGAGAGAGAGAGAGAGAGAGAGAGAGAGAGAGAGAGAACAGGATCACTTCTTACGTAGCCCTCAAGTTCCATACCTATTTTCGATCTCCCTCTCCCGTATTCCCTTAACACCTTTTCCTAAGCGACTTATTTTGCTTGTTACACCTTACTCTTCTTCTTCTGCGTAAATTATTGTAATATTGCTGTACACCTTTTCTTTAGCGATTTATTTTTGATGCTGCAGGTTAATATAATTGTGTACGTTATTTATGAAGTGTATAGTGATTTAAATAACGCACAAGAGGACAGCAAGGTGTAAGAAGCAAAATAAATCGCTTTGGAAGAGGTGTTAGGGAGCTTCCTTAACCGACGAGAATGCGAGTTATTATGCCCCTCAAAGAGTTCCGTGTGTCTGTCTGTCTCTCCCTCAGGCTACAGGTGACATTATTATTATTATTATTATTATTATTATTATCATCGGAATTATTATTATTATTATTATTATTATTATTATTATTATTATTATTATTATTATTATTATTATTATTATTATTATTATTACTATTATTATTACCATCATCATCATCATCGTCATTATTATTATTATTATTATTATTATTATTATTATTATTATTACTACTACTACTACTACTACTACCACCACCACCACCACCACCACCACCACCACCACCACCACTACTACTACTACTACTACTACTACTACTGCTACTACTACGGGTACTATCATCCATCCATCCATCATCCAGTCATACATTGCCCCATGAGGAGCGTAGGAGCCCGGGGCTAGGCAGTTGGTCCTGACATTTAAGATGAGAGTGACCAGCCTCACTCATCCCTGAGTGGCATTACGTGAGCAATAACCCCAACCATCCCTTGGATATAAACCTTCACCGGCTCAATCCGATTAGAGCGCCGTAATTACTCACTAAACCACCAGGCGCCATAATTTGGTTATATGGTTACCACCCAGCGCAGTAAATGGTTTCCTGGTGTACAGGAAACCATTTGGCTTGTCACTCAGTGTAGAGTCACCCACAGGCAGAAGGAAGAGGAAAGAATGAAGGAAAGACAGAAGAGGGAGTGTAAAGTCACCCACAGGCAGAAGGAAGAGGAAAGAATGAAGGAAAGAAAGACAGAAGAGGATGGAAGGAAAGAAGGATGGAGGAGAGGAAAGGGCAGACACCCAAGAGCAGCACTACATCAAGTGAGTGGATGGCGAGCGTCCCCACCTACCACAAAGTACTATTATTATTATTATTATTATTATTATTATTATTATTGTCATTATTTATTATTATTGTTATTATTATTATTATTATTATTATTATTATTATTATCATCATCATTATTATTATTATTTAAAAGTGACGTTGATGGCATACTTATTGTACTGGAATTGGTGTGCATGTGTATAAGGTATGTATGTATGTATGTATGTATGTATGTGTATGTATGTATGTATGTTACGTGTGGCAGATATACATTGCTTATATTCATATGTAATATTCAGAATCTTTAATATTCATTCTTTAGTACCATGTTTAGCATTCTGTGAAGAGAGTTTATAAATATCAGATCGTAGGAAACAGTCTGGCCCAGCTGTGTGTCGATAGTTTAAGAGCTGTTTCGAACCACCTTCCTGTATTTGCTCACGGTTTCAACCTTGAGTTTCTGTTCTGCCCTCCAGCTTCATTGAGTTGCGTTTCTTGCTTCTCTGAGTTACCCTTCTTGCTTTCCCGAGTTAATATAAGCCGGGCTGGGACTTCCTGAGTTAGTTAACGGCTTGAGCTTGACCGGTGTGTTGGACTGCTCTGTTCTGGGGATATTATTATAATATAGTAGTTTATCTGCCACGCGTAAGTTAATGTTTATTGTCAGCACATGATAGATTTATTAGGTTCTTTTGATATTGCTATTATTTATAAGAATTATTGATTCAGAATCACTTTTGCCCTAGCTAATGTCACATGTTATATTAGTGTTAAGTCTTTATTTTTATGCCAGGTCTGTATTGCAAGTCCCCAGAGGTTTTAGAACCCAAGGGCTAGTTTATGTTCTGGTTTATCTTTATTATTAACGTTCGGAACTTTAGGATAACTTCTGCAAGAGCTAGTTTGGCAATCCTGTTTGAACCTGTTTGTTTTTGTTCTTGTAGCTTTAAGTTAGTGTTTAAGTAAATTAATTTAAGTATTTTTAATTGCCTATTTCATTCCTCCTTTTGGTCATTGGTATGTTTTACACTTTATCTCCATTTTCCCCTATTTAAGCTTACGACTTGGTGTGGCTAACTGTCACTTGGTATTCTAAAATTTCCGTTGCGCACTTTACAGGCTATCAGATAGTCCTTTAGCCCCTCCATGTCGTAACAAAGTGGCGACCTCGCCAGGATTGTCAATACTAGGTTTTGTAGGGTTTAAGGAAGATTGTGTAAGCTGTCATAGTCCCTGAGAGCTGTATATTTACTTGTTGGTGTACCGAGCTTAAGCAGTCATGGAAACGGATGCCCATGTACGTGTAAATTTGCCACCTGTGGTTGAGGGTGTTGTAGAGTCAGAGCCTGAATCCCCTCATCCTAGATCAGAAGATCGGGGTTCCCCTGTCTCTAATAGATTTTTGCAGGATATCAGGTTGGTGCAGGCTAAATGGGAACACGAGGTTCAGATGGAGCAAATGAAGCTAGAGGTAGAGCAGGCAAAGATAGAGCATGCTAGAGAACATGCAATGATAGAGCAGGCAAAGATGGAGCGAGCTAGAGAGCAAGCAAAGTTAGAACAGGCAATGTTAGAGCAACAGGCAAAGATAGAACAGACGAAGTTAGAGCAGCAGGCAAAGATAGAACAGGCGAAGTTAGAGCAGCAGGCAAATATAGAACAGATGAGGTTAGAACAATTGAAACTTGAGCATGAATACCGTATGAGATCCTCCGAAGGCCAGATAAATTCTTCCCATTCCTTCTCAGGTTTCGGTACTACTGATGCCACTAAATTAGTACCTCCTTTTGACGAGACCCTTGTTTTGGAGTTCTTCTCACGTTTTGAAAAAATTGCTGCTGGAAATAAGTGGCCTAAAGACCGATGGCCTACCCTAGTTCATACTGTGCTTAAAGGCAAGGCCCTCGGAGTGTTTGACAGCTTAAGTTTTCAAGAATGCTCAGATTATGAAGTTTTGAAGAGCTCGGTTTTACGTGCTTATGAATTAAGACCTGAGGCATACCGTCAGCGGTTTAGGAATGCTAAGAAACGCCCCCAGGAGTCTTACTTAGAGTTTGCTAGGCATGTGACTGACACTTTCCAAATGTGGATTAGAAGTGAAAACGTGGCAGATTGCAATAACCCAAGCTGTACTAGGTTAAGGGATATTGTAATCCTTGAGAATTTCATGGATAAATTAGACAGTGAATTAAGGATTCATTTATCAGACAAGCAAATTAATACAGTGTCTGAAGCAGCTGTCATTATTGATGATTATGTCTTGCATAAATATGGGAATAAACCTAAGGAATTCTCTAGGAACTTCTCCTTTAAGAAGTATACCCCACAGCAGAGTAACCAACACTCGGGTAAGCCAGACCTAGCTGTTAATTCCAAACCTAATCCCTCTTCTGTGCCCTCTAATATCTCCTCTGGTTCTTTCAAGCGCCCTTATCACTTTTGTACTTATTGCAAGCGTCCAGGTCACAGTGTTGAAAAGTGTTTCAAGAAGAATGTTCCGTCTAAGCCAGTCAACATTGTTCGAGGTGGACCAGTGGTGACTCCAGTTTGCCCTTCAGGCCAAAAGGTGGCTGGAGAGTCTTCTGTTTCCTCCCCCTCTCAACCTGTTGTTTCAGTGATTGGGGATATGGAGCCCGCTGTCGAGTTGCAGGCGGGAGGTGGTATGCCCTCACCCGTTCCTGACGCCACTTCAATTTCTGGAGACATTGTCCAGGCGGCAGTTAGCAGTTCTGCCCCTGCTTCTTCTTTTGCTCCATATTTGTTTTCTGGCATGGTATTGTTGAACGGAGCAGAATTTCCTGTGAAGATTCTGCGTGACACTGGAGCTTCACTTTCGTTGTGGGTAAGCCCTGAAATTAATGTCCCAACTAAAGAGTTTGTGATGATTCAAGGAGTTACTGGCGCAAAGGGTAATCCCTGTGGTCACTGGTGACTTGAAATGTAACCTGTTTGAGGGACAAGCGCGCCTTGGACTAGTTGACTCTCTTCCTCTTGAAGGTGTTGACCTGCTACTGGGAAATGACTTGGCAGGTGAGAACAAGTGTATTGCCCCTGTACTGTCTGAGATACCTGTGCCTGATGATCCCCCACAGGTTAATAAAGATGATGTAGATGTATTTCCAGCATGCGCTGTGACCAGATCTATGGCACGGACAGAGCAGAGCAGAGACATGTCACTTAGTGAAGGGGAGTCTGGTGATCCTTCGGCCATAGTGGAAACTAGCTCAGAGACGTCGCCCAAAGACACCAATGAGAAAGACTCCGACGATTCCTATTCCTTGGAAGATACGTTCATGAATTTACCATATGATACTTCTCCTGTTCCTGTCGAGGAGGTGAGTGTTGAGAGATTGAAGGAGATGCAGGCAGGTGATCCAGAGATCCAGAAGCTGAGGTTAGTTGCAGAGGAGGATTACAATGTTGAAAAAGGTGGTTGCTTTTATGTGAAGGATGGAGTATTGTGGAGGCGATGGCGTCCCCCGTATGTTGATGTTGATGACGGAATGTGGGATTGTCATCAGATTGTTGTGCCCAGTGCTTGTAGGAAGGAGCTATTGGAGTTGGCTCACTGTACTCCGTTTTCAGGCCATATGGGTGTTAGGAAGACACTAGAGCAGCTGCGTGTAGAGTTCTACTGGCCGCATATGGCAGCAGATGTGGCCCAGTTTGTGCGATGCTGCCATACTTGCCAAATGGTGGGGAAGCCTAATCAACCCATAGCTAAGTCGCCTCTCATTCCCATTCCTGCCTTTGACCCTCCATTTACTCGTATTATAGTTGATATGGTGGGACCCCTGCCTCCTACATCCTCTGGTAATAAGTACCTACTAACTATAATTGACTCTTCCACTAGATACCCTGAGGCTATCCCTGTTCGTTCCCCGAAGGCTAGAACAGTTGTTCGGGCATTGCTTGATTACTTCACTAAGTTTGGGTTGCCAAGGGAGATTCAGTCTGATAGAGGGTCTAATTTTCTTTCAAATGCCTTCCAGCAGTCCATGGCCCAACTTGGTATTGTGCATGTGAAGAGCAGTGCATACCATCCTGAGAGCCAGGGTGCCCTAGAGAGATACCACCAGACCCTTAAGACGATGCTTCGGAAGTATTGCATGGAACACTCAAAGGACTGGGATAGAGGAGTGCCATTCCTCCTGTTTGCCACCCGTGAGGTTCCTCAAGAGAGTTTGGGTTTCTCCCCAAATGAGCTAGTATTTGCCCACAAGGTAAGAGGCCCATTGTCCATCATTAAAGAGGCTTGGTCTAGTGATTCCACCATGAGCCATAATGTACTTGAGTTTGTTAGTGACTTCAAGAACAGGATCTCTAAATGCTTACAAGTGGCTAGAGAGAACTTGAAACAGGCCCAAACCAGTATGAAGAGGTGGTATGACAAGAAAGCTCGTTTACGAGAATTTAAGGTTGGTGATGAAGTGTTAGTGCTATTGCCTCTTCAAGGACAGCCTCTTGCTGCTAAGTTTTGTGGCCCTTATCCAGTGGTGCGTAAAGTGGGTAGTACTGATTATTTAGTGCAGACACCAGACAGACGTAAGAAACATCAACTTTGCCATGTTAACATGCTGAAGCCTTATTACCGTACTCCAGATGCCCCTGTACCTGTGCATCTAGTCTCACTTGAACAGATTGAGGAGGTTCCCGGCGGTTTGGTAACCCAGGAACAAAATGAGGAGGACTTTGACTTCGATACTGCAAGTGCCTGGCAAAGCAATGCTGAGGCCGGCTTTTCCCTTGCTGAAAAGCTTTCACATTTGCCACACGATCAGTCACAACAATTATTAACACTTCTTTCTTCATTTAAGGATGTATTTGGTAGCTCCCCTGGACGGACTACCTGGATTGAGCATGATGTTGACGTGGGTGACACACTCCCCGTTAAGCTGCCACCTTATCGTGTCTGCCCCAAGCGCTTAGGAGTCCTCCGCCAGGAGCTGAAGTACATGCTGGACAATGGTCTTGTCTCCCCGTGTGTGAGCCCGTGGAGCTCCCCTGTGACGCTGCAGCCCAAGCCTGACGGGACAGCGAGATTTTGCATCGACTACCGCAGAGTCAATGCCCTGACTAGGACCGATACCTATCCCCTGCCTCGACTGGAAGATTGTGTTGACTGCATTGGTTCATCCCACTACATTACTAAGCTGGATCTTAAGAAGGGTTTCTGGCAAGTTCCCTTGACGGAGCGAGCAAAAGAAGTTTCGTGTTTTGTGGCAGATGGCCAAACTTATTGTTGTAATGTGATGCCTTATGGGATGAAAAAAGTGTAAATGCCCCCGCTTACCTTTTCAGAGACTTATGAACAGAGTTGTTACTGGTCTTCCAAACTGTGTGGTGTACTTTTTGGATGATGTAGTAGTGTTCAGTGATACTTGGGAAGATCACCTAAAACAATTAAAAATGTTACTTTCAAGGCTGCCTCAGAAGCTTTTGCCTTGTAGCTAACTTAAAGAAATGTGAATTCTTGTTCAGGCTCAAGTTCAGTACCTTGGCTAAGCATGGTTGGTCACGGTCGTGTTTGTCCCCCTTCTTCAAAGGTGGAGGCAATTAAGAAACTTTGCAGCACCGAAAACCAGGCGTGGGCTTCTGAAGGTTCTTGGGCACTGTTGGATATTACTGGACGGTTTATTAAGAACTTTTCAAGTGTTGTGGCCCCTTCTGACAGATTTGTTAAAAGAAAGAGAAGAAATTCTGTTGGACTGAGAGGATTGTAAAAGTGCTTTTAATTCTTGTAAAAGGGAATTTTGTGTTGTCACTCCTGTGATGCTTGCTCCTAATTTTTCAAGGCCTTTCAAACTGGCCGTTGATGCCAGCAATGTAGGAGCAGGAGCTGTACTTATACAGGACGAGATGATCTGGGCATAGAACATCCTGTATGTTATTTCAGTAAAAAGTTCTCTAAGGCTCAATGCACGTATTATTCGCTGTTGTTGAAAAGGAACTACGGTTGCCCTGATCCTTGCCCCTGCTGAATTTTTTCTGTTTATATTCCTGCTTTTGGGCCGGCAGTCACTGTTTACACCGATCATCACCCCTTAAAGTTTTTAAACCAGTTAAAAGGTAAAAATCAGAGGCTAACACTGCTGGAGCTCTCTTTCTGCAAGAGTATGCCAACTTGAACATAGAGCATATCAAGGGGGGTTGATAACGTGATTGCCGATTGCCTGTCGCGCGCTCTTGAGAACGAATTTTCCATCAGGAAAATTCTTTCTTAGGTGTGGGCGTGTTACGTGTGGCAGATATACATTGCTTATATTCATATGTAATATTCAAGGAATCTTTAATATTCATTCTTTAGTACCATGTTTAGCATTCTGTGAAGAGAGTTTATAAATATCAGATCGTAGGAAACAGTCTGGCCCAGCTTTCGTGTAGTCGATAGTTTAAGAGCTGTTTCGAACCACCTTCCTGTATTTGCTCACGGTTTCAACCTTGAGTTTCTGTTCTGCCCTCCAGCTTCATTGAGCTGCGTTTCTTGCTTCTCTGAGTTACCCTTCTTGCTTTCCTGAGTTAATATAAGCCGGGCTGGGACTTCCTGAATTAGTTAACGGCTTGAGCTAGACCGGTGTGTTGGACTGCTCTGTTCTGGGGATATTATTATAATATAGTAGTTTATCTGCCACGCGTAAGTTAATGTTTATTGTCAGCACATGATAGATTTATTAGGTTCTTTTGATATTGCTATTATTTATAAGAATTATTGATTCAGGAATCACTTATTGCCCTAGCTAATGTCACATGTTATATTAGTGTTAAGTCTTTTATTTTTATGCCAGGGTTCTGTATTGCAAGTCCCTCAGAGGTTTGTAGAACCCAAGGGCTAGTTTAGGTTCTGGTTTATCTTTATTATTAATCGTTCGGAACTTTAGGATAACTTCTGGCAAGAGCTAGTTTGGCAATCCTGTTTGAACCTGTTTGTTTTTGTTCTTGTAGCTTTAAGTTAGTGTTTAAGTAAATTAATTTAAGTATTTTTAATTGCCTATTTCATTCCTCCTTTTGGTCATTGGTATGTTTTACCACTTTATCTCCATTTTCCCCTATATTTAAGCTACGACTTGGTGTGGCTAACTGTCACTTGGTATTCTAAAATTTCTGTTGCGCACTTCCTACAGGCTATCAGATAGTCCTTTAGCCCTTCCATGTATGTCGTAACAATGTATGTATGTATATTTATGTATGTGTGTGTGTATGTATGAGTGTGTGTGTATGTATGTGTATGTATGTATGTGTATTTATGTGTGTATGTATGTATGTATGTATGCATGTACGTAAGAAGTGTAGGTAAATAGGTCAAGGTCAAGAGTCGTGTGGTCAATTTCGACACTCTTCCTGATGAAACCCTTCTCTCCCTCTCCCTCTCCCTTTCACTGGTTTGCCATTGCTCAGTGCTTCCTCCCTCCCTCACTCCCCAGTCCCTCCCCCTCCCCTTTCTCCTCATTCTCTCACTCTCCACTTTCTCTCTCTTCCCCTATATTTCTTCCTCCTTCCTCCCCATTTCCATTAACATTCTCTCTCTCTCTCTCTAGTTATTTTTTTTGAAGGGAGAGAGAGAGACCTTTTTTATTACAATTACCACGTACACTGTCAATTTAGTACAATCAGGTAATTTTGTACTGAGGGTAATTTCATCAACTTTGAGAGAATGGTGATGATGATGGTGATGATGATGATGATGATGATGGTGGTGGTTGCGGTGGTGGTGGTGGTGGTGCTGGTGATGGTGGTGGTGATGATGATGATGATGATGGTGGTGGTGGTGGTGGTGGTGATGATGATGATGA
>NW_027642868.1:0-70009 GCF_032717465.1 Coenobita brevimanus
TAATTCTTTTGCACTGTGAGTTATAACTGTTTAACACTGCACATTGATCTTAACTGCACCACTGCAGTTCTAACCGCCAGATAAACTGCCAATATGCACTCTACAGTTGATCCTTTGCACTCTAAGTCTGAAATTCTCTTAACACTGCACAACACTCAAATTTCCATGTGGTCTAGAGGCGAGGTATTGCAGTATATTCACTGTTTATTTATAAAAAACAAGCAAGTGTGGCCTGAAAAGCGATGAGCATTTATTCAAAATCAAAGTTACTGAGACTTCCCCTCATTATCGGGCAAAATAGTGGTGTTTCAGTGTCCTTTTGTGCACAAAATGGAAAGAAAGGCAGACAGTCATAGCAAATGTACACATTGCGTGTCCATACTGACCCAGACAGATGACTGTCGGCTAAAATGCATCACAGGTTCCGCATTTTCCGCATAAGATTCTCGGAAAAGGCTCCTGCTTGTATGACTTGACCTTGGTGTTACTTTACAGTTATGCGCCACTTACCACACCTATCATTTTTATGCGAGGGTGAAGTTTAAATTGATCTGAAACACAAAACTACACCAAAGTATATTAAGTGACAAACTAGGACAATCACAAGCTGCTAACCTAATCCAACATCCAGAGATCAACTGAAAAGAAAAAGCATCATACAATGTTCCAAACAAGACAATGTCTCATATTCTCATTGGTTAAGACGGTTCCTGAACACTTCTTTACCAGTTCAGTTTTATGTATGATAAGTTTATATGTCTGTCGGTCATATTTTTACAACTGTGCCAATATCTAAAGGTTTTAAATTATACATACACAATAAAATGTGATATGCAAAGAAAAACAGTACGAAAAAAGTTCTAGAAATCTTCGAATGCTCACGAGAGTACTCTGCCATTGTCTTAACCATCCCTAGCAATACCTTACCATTCCTAGGATAACCAGCATTGCCCTAGGCACAGTATCACTTATGACATGACAACAATAATAGTTGCTGCTCCAGTGATGAAATATGCATCCACATCAGTGTACAACTGATAATTCATGGATTACACCTCTGTGGAGATTAAAACTCTATCTGAAAAATCAATGTATACTCATGACTTGCTATACAATACGGTTACACTAAGTGAAAACCAATCACAAAATAATGTACTGTATCTGATAATGTCAATATAATAGGGGTAAATGGGGGAGTAGGGAGGGTGTCCATGACCATGAAACCTGAAAAAAAAAAAAAAAAAAAAAATCTCACCCTTTTAAGTCTGCCTCTTGGTGTCCATCAGTAGCACAAAGGTTTCAACTATAGGTAACATCCTTTCCAGACACAATTTCCAAGTCACAAGTTTTAGTATTTCACAAAAAAAAGGCAATCACATCACTCCACTTAATATTGCACACTGCACTATTTGTTATGCATTTATTTACACTGGTAACTGCAACATCGATGGTGGGTTCCAGTGGCCTTCCATGCACAAGGTGGAACGAAAGGCAGACTATCACGGCGAACATAAACAATGGGCAGCATGAAGGCATAGTGCACATTACTTTCTCTAAGTCACAAGTGTCAGTATTTACAGAGAAAAATTTGTCAATGAATCTCACACACTGCATTATATTGTAAAATTTCCCTATTATCGTGGGTAAACAGCAGTGGTGTTTCAGTGTCCTTTTTGTGCACAAAATGGAAAGAAAGGTGATAGTCATAGCAAATGTACACATTGGGTGTCCATACTGACCCAGACAGAGGACTGTCGGCTAAAATGCATCACAGTTTCCGCATTTTCCGCATAAGATTCTCGGAAAAGGCTCCTGCTTGTATGACTTGACCTTGGTGTTACTTTACAGCTATAAAGCTACTTACCATACCTATCATTTTTATGTGCGAGGGTGAAGTTTAAATTGATCTGAAACACAAAACTACACCAAAGTATATTAAGTGACAAACTAGGACAATCACAAGCTGCTAACCTAATCCAACATCCAGAGATCAACTGAAAAGAAAAAGCATCATACAAGTTCCAAACAAGACAATGTCTCATATTCTCATTGGTTAAGACGGTTCCTGAACACTTCTTTACCAGTTCAGTTTTATGTATGATAAGTTTATATGTCTGTCGGTCATATTTCTACAACTGTGCCAATATCTAAAGGTTTTAAATTATACATACACAATAAACTGTGATATGCAAAGAAAAACAGTATGAAAAAAGTTCTAGAAATCTTCGAATGCCCACGAGAGTACTCTGCCATTGTCTTAACCATCCCTAGCAATCCCTAACTATTCCTAGGCAAACCAGCATTGCCCTAGCACAGTATCACTTATGACATGACAACAATACAGTTGCTGCTCCAGTGATGAAATATGTTGTTGCATCCACATCAGTGTACAACTGATAATTCATGGATTACACCTCTGTGGGGATTAAAACTCTATCTGAAAAATCAATGTATACTCATGACTTGCTATACAATACGGTTACAATAAGTTAAAACCAAACACAAAATAATGTACTGTATCTTATAATGTAAATATAATTGGGGTAAATGGGTATTGGGTGGGTGTCCATGACCATTAAACCTTAAAAAAAAAAAAAAAAAAAAAAAAAAACTTACCCTTTTAAGTCTGCCTTTGGTGTCCATCAGTAGCACAAAGGTTTCAACTATAGGTAACATCCTTTCCAGACACAATTTCCAAGTCACAAGTTTCAGTATTTCACACAAAAAAAGCAATCACATCACTCCACTTAATATTGCACATCACACTATTTGTTATGCATTTATTTACACTGGTAACTGCAAATATCGATGAGAATTCCAGTGGCCTTCCATGCACACAGTGGAATGAAAGGCAGACTATCACGTAACATAAACAATGGGCAGCATGTATGCACAGTGCAGTTATTACTTCCAAGTCAGAAGTGTCAGTATTTCACAGAAAAATTTGTCACTGAATCTCACACAATGCATTGCATTGGGGACAAAGTTTTTCATTCATTCATTGCCAGACGCTATGTATCCCAAACGGGGGTGGCCAACGGCTTAGAGTTAATTGTTTTACAGGGAGGGGCACTAATCCTCCACCAACCCCACTGCACACGTAGGGATGCTAATAGCATCTGGTGTTCCCAGGCGGTCACCAAGGGCAGAAAATGCAGCGAGAAAAAGCAACTGTCCCAATGCTAATTATGCAACTGAGTGGCACTGTGTTTAAACAAAACATCACGTGAGAGAAGAAGCGTTTTTCATTAAGCGACATCACGATCTCTGTCACGATAGCGGGCGTGGGGAGGCTACTTGATCGGAAGTTTTGACTGGCTGTCAAAGCGTCACGGGAACGTCCAGTATGACCGTGTTGGACCAGGGGCGATCGAGCTAGAGGCGAACTCTGCGGATTTCGCCCCACTTCTCGAAGCTCCGTCAGTGTTATGCTAACGCACCCGTTTTACAGTACTTAAATCATATTAAATCGTACTAATTTTTTGCTCTCCGTGCTGGATGCGAATCGTGCTGGACAAACGCGTGTTGGACGCGAGGGTTCTATTCTATTCTATAGCCTGATCGCCTCTACCCGCAAAGGGTGGCCGCAGACAAAATGTCTCCAAGTCACTCTGTCACCCACCATTTGCATGTTCCCACCCTAATGTCCTTTGTCCGTTCCTTAGTCGTCAACGTATGGTCCGTCCGGGTCCGAGGCACTTTTTTCGCTTTTTTAGTTAGTTCTTTTTACGGGGTGGGGCACTAACCCACCACCAACCCTTTTAGTCGCCTTGTACGACAAGCAGGGATACTGGGGGAGTATTCTTGAAACCCCCCTACCCCCAGGGGGGCGAGGGTATTGTATATATATGTAGTAATCCCTCCAGTATCCGACGTAATAGAGCCAAAGGCACGTCCGGAAAGTGGTCCTGTCCGGATAGTGGGCACCAGCCTCCTGGACTGGTACTTATAGACCCTAACCCAGCCTAACTTTGAAAGCCACCTAAAAAACTACCTACCGGACATGCATAGCACCTATTTAAACTTATTTAAGACTCTATTCACACCAATAATGGACATAAAGTGATGAAATAAATGAAAAGGGAAAAAAGAATGAGGAATTAGAAGTGACTGTAACTCAGGCAGTGTAGTTACATCACGCTTCTGGCTGCCTTTCTAAGGATTTGGCAGTGATGATAATGATCTTGAAGCACGTACAGTAATCCAGTGTTGTGCTGCAATTTAATTCTTTGCACTGTGAGTTATAATTGTTTAACACTGCACATTGATCTTAACTGCACCACTGCTGTTCTAACCGCCAGATAAACTGCCAATATGCACTCCACAGTTGATCCTTTACGCTCTAAGTTCAAATTTCTTAACACTGCACAACACTGTAAATTCCCATGTGGTCTAGAGGCGAGGTATTGCAGTATATTCACTGTTTATTCATAAAAAACATGCACGTGTGGCCTCCAGTGCGATGAGCATTTATTCAAAATCGAAGTTACGGAGACTTCCCATTTTATCGGGCAACAGCAGTGGTGTTTCAGTGTCCTTTTGTGCACAAAATGGAAAGAAAGGCAGACAGTCATAGCAAATGTACACATTGGGTGTCCATACTGACCCAGACAGATGACTGTCAGCTAAAATGCATCACAGTTTCCGCATTTTCCGCATAAGATTCTCGGAAAAGGCTCCTGCTTGTATGACTTGACCTTGGTGTTACTTTACAGCTATAAAGCGACTTACCATACCTATCATTTTTATGTGCGAGGGTGAAGTTTAAATTGATCTGAAACACAAAACTACACCAAAGTATATTAAGTGACAAACTAGGACAATCACAAGCTGCTAACCTAATCCAACATCCAGAGATCAACTGAAAAGAAAAAGCATCATACAATGTTGCAAATAAGACAATGTCTCATATTCTCATTGGTTAAAACGGTTCCTGAACACTTCTTTACCAGTTCAGTTTTATGTATGATAGGTTTATATGTCTGTCGGTCAAATTTCTACAACTGTCCCAATATCTAAAGGTTTTAAATTATACATACACAATAAACTGTGATATGCAAAGAAAAACAGTACGAAAAAAGTTCTAGAAATCTTCGAATGCCCACGAGAGTACTCTGCCATTGTCTTAACCATCCCTAGCAATCCCTAACCATTCCTAGGCAAACCAGTATTGCCCTAGCACAGAATCACTTATGACATGACAACAATACAGTTGCTGCTCCAGTGATGAAATATGTTGTTGCATCCACATCAGTGTACAACTGATAATTCATGGATTACACCTCTGTGGGGATTAAAACTCTATCTGAAAAATCAATGTATACTCATGACTTGCTCTACAATACGGTTACACTAAGTGAAAACCAATCACAAAATAATGTACTGTATCTGATAATGTCAATATAATAGGGGTAAATGGGGATATGGAGGGTGCCCATGACCATGAAACCTGAAAAAAAAAAAAAAAAAAAAAACTTACCCTTTTAAGTCTGCCCTTGGTGTCCATCAGTAGCACAAAGGTTTCAACTATAGGTAACATCCTTTCCAGACACAATTTCCAAGTCACAAGTTTCAGTATTTCACAAAAAAAGGCAATCACATCACTCCACTTAATATTGCACACTGCACTATTTGTTATGCATTTATTTACACTGGTAACTGCAAATATCGATGGTGTTCCAGTGGCCTTCCATGCACACAGTGGAACGAAAGGCAGACTATCACGGCGAACATAAACAATGGGCAGCATGTATGCATAGTGCACATTACTTCCAAGTCACAAGTGTCAGTATTTCACAGAAAAATTTGTCACTGAATCTCACACACTGCATTATATTGTGTACTTCCCCTATTATCGGGCAACAGCAGTGGTGTTTCAGTGTCCTTTTGTGCACAAAATGGAAAGAAAGGCAGACAGTCATAGCAAATGTACACATTGGGTGTCCATACTGACCCAGACAGAGGACTGTCGGCTAAAATGCATCACAGTTTCCGCATTTTCCGCATAAGATTCTCGGAAAAGGCTCCTGCTTGCATGACTTGACCTTGGTGTTACTACAGCTATAAAGCTACTTACCATACCTATCATTATTATGTGCGAGGGTGAAGTGTAAATTGATCTGAAACACAAAACTACACCAAAGTATATTAAGTGACAAACTAGGACAATCACAAAGCTGCTAACCTAATCCAACATCCAGAGATCAACTGAAATGAAAAAGCATCATACAATGTTCCAAACAAGACAATGTCTCATATTCTCATTGGTTAAAACGGTTCCTGAACACTTCTTTACCAGTTCAGTTTTATGTATGATAAGTTTATACGTCTGTCGGTCATATTTCTACAACTGTCCCAATATCTAAAGGTTTTAAATTATACATACACAATAAACTGTGATATGCAAAGAAAAACAGTACGAAAAAAGTTCTAGAAATCTTCGAATGCCCACGAGAGTACTCTGCCATTGTCTTAACCATCCCTAGCAATCCCTAACCATTCCTAGGCAAACCAGCATTGCCCTAGCACAGTATCACTTATGACATGACAACAATACAGTTGCTGCTCCAGTGATGAAATATGTTGTTGCATCCACATCAGTGTACAACTGATAATTCATGGATTACACCTCTGTGGGGATTAAAACTCTATCTGAAAAATCAATGTATACTCATGACTTGCTATACAATACGGTTACACTAAGTGAAAACCAATCACAAAATAATGTACTGTATCTGATAATGTCAATGTAATAGGGGTAAATGGGGATAGGGAGGGTGTCCATGACCATGAAACCTGAAAAAAAAAAAAACTTACCCTTTTAAGTCTGCCTTTGGTGTCCATCAGTAGCACAAAGGTTTCAACTATAGGTAACATCCTTTCCAGACACAATTTCCAAGTCACAAGTTTCAGTATTTCACACAAAAAAAGCAATCACATCACTCCACTTAATATTGCACACTGCACTATTTGTTATGCATTTATTTACACTGGTAACTGCAAATATCGATGGTGTTCCAGTGGCCTTCCATGCACACAGTGGAATGAAAGGCAGACTATCACGGCGAACATAAACAATGGGCAGCATGTATGCACAGTGCACATTACTTCCAAGTCACAAGTGTCAGTATTTCACAGAAAAATTTGTCACTGAATCTCACACACTGCATTGTATTGTGTTTTTCATTCATTCATTGCCAGACGCCATGTATCCCAAACGGGGTGGCCAGCGGCTTAGAGTTAATTGTTTTACAGGGAGGGGCACTAATCCTCCACCAACCCCACTTGACACGTAGGGATGCCAACAGCATCTGGTGTTCCCAGGCGGTCACCAAGGGCAGAAAATGCAGCGAGAAAAAAGCACCGTCCAATGCGAATTATGCAACTGAGTGGCACTGTGTTTAAACAAAACATCACGTGAGAGAAGAAGCGTTTTTCATTGGGCGACATCCTGATCTCGTCACGATAGCGGGCGGGGGAGGCTACTTGATCGGAAGTTTTGACTGGCTGTCAGCGTCACGGGAACGTCCAGTATGACCGTGTTGGACCAGGGGTGATCGAGCTAGAGGCGAACTCTGCGGATTTCGCCCACTTCTCGAAGCTCCGTCAGTGTTATGCTAACGCACCCGTTTTACAGTACTTAAATCATATTAAATCGTACTAATTTTTTCCTCTCCGTGCTGGATGCGAATCGTGCTGGACAAACGCGTGTTGGACGTGAGTGTTCTATTCTATTCTATAGCCTGACGCCCTAATTCCGCAAAGGGTGGCCGCAGACAAAATGTCTCCAAGTCACTCTGTCACCCACCATTTGCATGTTCCCACCCTAATGTCCTTTGTCCGTTCCTTAGTCGTCAACGTATGGTCCGTCCGGGTCCGAGGCACTTTTTTCGCTTTTTTAGTTAGTTCTTTTTACGGGGTGGGGCACTAACCCACCACCAACCCTTTTAGTCGCCTTGTACGACAAGCAGGGATACTGGGGGAGTATTCTTGAAACCCCCCTACCCCCAGGGGGGCGAGGGTATTGTATATATATGTAGTAATCCCTCCAGTATCCGACGTAATAGAGCCAAAGGCACGTCCGGAAAGTGGTCCTGTCCGGATAGTGGGCACCAGCCTCCTGGACTGGTACTTATAGACCCTAACCCAGCCTAACTTTGAAAGCCACCTAAAAAACTACCTACCGGACATGCATAGCACCTATTTAAACTTATTTAAGACCCTATTCACACCAATAATGGACATAAAGCATGAAATAAATGAAAAGGAAAAAAAGAATGAGGAATT
The DNA here is from genome assembly GCF_032717465.1 of Coenobita brevimanus. Taxonomy (NCBI): domain Eukaryota; kingdom Metazoa; phylum Arthropoda; class Malacostraca; order Decapoda; family Coenobitidae; genus Coenobita; species Coenobita brevimanus. Next base: position 8,287 of record NW_027642868.1, read on the forward strand.
AGAAGTGACTGTACCTCAGCCAGGGTACTTACATCATGTTTCTGGCTGCCTTTCTAAGGTTTTGGCAGTGGTGAAAATGCTCTTGAAGCACGTACAGTAATCCAGTGTTGTGCTGCACTTAATTCTTTGCACTGTGAGTTATAATTGTTTAACACTGCACATTGATCTTAACTGCACCACTGCTGTTCTAACCGCCAGATAAACTGCCAATATGCACTCCACAGTTGATCCTTTACGCTCTAAGTTCAAATTTCTTAACACTGCACAACACTGTAAATTCCCATGTGGTCTAGAGGCGAGGTATTGCAGTATATTCACTGTTTATTCATAAAAAACATGCACGTGTGGCCTCCAGTGCGATGAGCATTTATTCAAAATCGAAGTTACGGAGACTTCCCCTATTATCGGGCAACAGCAGTGGTGTTTCAGTGTCCTTTTGTGCACAAAATGGAAAGAAAGGCAGACAGTCATAGCAAATGTACACATTGGGTGTCCATACTGACCCAGACAGATGACTGTCAGCTAAAATGCATCACAGTTTCCGCATTTTCCGCATAAGATTCTCGGAAAAGGCTCCTGCTTGTATGAGTTGATCTTCGTGTTACTTTACAGCTATAAAGCTACTTACCATACCTATCATTTTTATGTGCGAGGGTGAAGTTTAAATTGATCTGAAACACAAAACTACACCAAAGTATATTAAGTGACAAACTAGGGCAATCACAAGCTGCTAACCTAATCCAACATCCAGAGATCAACTGAAAAGAAAAAGCATCATACAATGTTCCAAACAAGACAATGTCTCATATTCTCATTGGTTAAGACGGTTTCTGAACACTTCTTTACCAGTTCAGTTTTATGTATGATAAGTTTATATGTCTGTCGGTCATATTTCTACAACTGTGCCAATATCTAAAGGTTTTAAATTATACATACACAATAAACTGTGATATGCAAAGAAAAACAGTACGAAAAAAGTTCTAGAAATCTTCGAATGCCCACGAGAGTACTCTGCCATTGTCTTAACCATCCCTAGCAATCACTAACCATTCCTAGGCAAACCAGCATTGCCCTAGCACAGTATCACTTATGACATGACAACAATACAGTTGCTGCTCCAGTGATGAAATATGTTGTTGCATCCACATCAGTGTACAACTGATAATTCATGGATTACACCTCAGTGGGGATTAAAACTCTATCTGAAAAATCAATGTATACTCATGACTTGCTATACAATACGGTTACACTAAGTAAAAACCAATCACAAAATAATGTACTGTATCTGATAATGTCAATATAATAGGGGTAAATGGGGATAGGGAGGGTGTCCATGACCATGAAACCTGAAAAAAAAAAAACTTACCCTTTTAAGTCTGCCCTTGGTGTCCATCAGTAGCCACAAAGGTTTCAACTAAAGGTAACATCCTTTCCAGATGCAATTTCCAAGTCACAAGTTTCAGTATTTCACACAAAAAAAGCAATCACATCACTCCACTTAATATTGCACACTGCACTATTTGTTATGCATTTATTTACACTGGTAACTGCAAATATCGATGATGTTCCAGTGGCCTTCCATGCACACAGTGGAACGAAAGGCAGACTATCACGGTGAACATAAACAATGGACAGCATGTATGCACAGTGCACATTACTTCCAAGTCACAAGCGTCAGTATTTCACAGAAAGATTTGTCACTGAATCTCACACACTGCATTATATTGTGTACTTCCCCTATTATCGGTCAACAGCAGTGGTGTTTCAGTGTCCTTTTGTGCACAAAATGGAAAGAAAGGCAGACAGTCATAGCAAATGTACACATTGGGTGTCCATACTGACCCAGACAGATGACTGTCGGCTAAAATGCATCACAGTTTCCGCATTTTCCGCATAAGATTCTCGGAAAAGGCTCCTGCTTGTATGACTTGACCTTGGTGTTACTTTACAGCTATAAAGCGACTTACCATACCTATCATTTTTATGTGCGAGGGTGAAGTTTAAATTGATCTGAAACACAAAACTACACCAAAGTATATTAAGTGACAAACTAGGACAATCACAAGCTGCTAACCTAATCCAACATCCAGAGATCAACTGAAAAGAAAAAGCATCATACAATGTTGCAAATAAGACAATGTCTCATATTCTCATTGGTTAAAACGGTTCCTGAACACTTCTTTACCAGTTCAGTTTTATGTATGATAGGTTTATATGTCTGTCGGTCAAATTTCTACAACTGTCCCAATATCTAAAGGTTTTAAATTATACATACACAATAAACTGTGATATGCAAAGAAAAACAGTATGAAAAAAGTTCTAGAAATCTTCGAATGCCCACGAGAGTACTCTGCCATTGTCTTAACCATCCCTAGCAATCCCTAACCATTCCTAGGCAAACCAGTATTGCCCTAGCACAGAATCACTTATGACATGACAACAATACAGTTGCTGCTCCAGTGATGAAATATGTTGTTGCATCCACATCAGTGTACAACTGATAATTCATGGATTACACCTCTGTGGGGATTAAAACTCTATCTGAAAAATCAATGTATACTCATGACTTGCTCTACAATACGGTTACACTAAGTGAAAACCAATCACAAAATAATGTACTGTATCTGATAATGTCAATATAATAGGGGTAAATGGGGATATGGAGGGTGCCCATGACCATGAAACCTGAAAAAAAAAAAAAAAAACTTACCCTTTTAAGTCTGCCCTTGGTGTCCATCAGTAGCACAAAGGTTTCAACTATAGGTAACATCCTTTCCAGACACAATTTCCAAGTCACAAGTTTCAGTATTTCACACAAAAAAGGCAATCACATCACTCCACTTAATATTGGACACTGCACTATTTGTTATGCATTTATTTACACTGGTAACTGCAAATATCGATGGTGTTCCAGTGGCCTTCCATGCACACAGTGGAACGAAAGGCAGACTATCACGGCGAACATAAACAATGGGCAGCATGTATGCACAGTGCACATTACTTTCAAGTCACAAGTGTCAGTATTTCACAGAAAAATTTGTCACTGAATCTCACACACTGCATTATATTGTGTACTTCCCCTATTATCGGGCAACAGCAGTGGTGTTTCAGTGTCCTTTTGTGCACAAAATGGAAAGAAAGGCAGACAGTCATAGCAAATGTACACATTGGGTGTCCATACTGACCCAGACAGATGACTGTCGGCTAAAATGCATCACAGTTTCCGCATTTTCCACATAAGATTCTCGGAAAAGGCTCCTGCTTGTATGACTTGACCTTGGTGTTACTTTACAGCTATAAAGCTACTTACCATACCTATCATTTTTATGTGCGAGGGTGAAGTTTAAATTGATCTGAAACACAAAACTACACCAAAGTATATTAAGTGACAAACTAGGACAATCACAAGCTGCTAACCTAATCCAACATCCAGAGATCAACTGAAAAGAATAATCATCATACAATGTTCCAAACAAGACAATGTCTCATATTCTCATTGGTTAAGACGGTTCCTGAACACTTCTTTACCAGTTCAGTTTTATGTATGATAAGTTTATATGTCTGTCGGTCATATTTCTACAACTGTGCCAATATCTAAAGGTTTTAAATTATACATACACAATAAACTGTGATATGCAAAGAAAAACAGTACGAAAAAGTTCTAGAAATCTTCGAATGCCCACGAGAGTACTCTGCCATTGTCTTAACCATCCCTAGCAATCCCTAACCATTCCTAGGCAAACCAGCATTGCTCCTAGCACAGTATCACTTATGACATGACAACAATACAGTTGCTGCTCCAGTGATGAAATATGTTGTTGCATCCACATCAGTGTACAACTGATAATTCATGGATTACACCTCTGTGGGGATTAAAACTCTATCTGAAAAATCAATGTATACTCATGACTTGCTATACAATACGGTTACACTAAGTGAAAACCAATCACAAAATAATGTACTGTATCTGATAATGTCAATATAATAGGGGTAAATGGGGATAGGGAGGGTGTCCATGACCATGAAACCTGAAAAAAAAAAAAAAAAAACTTACCCTTTTAAGTCTGCCTTTGGTGTCCATCAGTAGCACAAAGGTTTCAACTATAGGTAACATCCTTTCCAGACAATTTTCAAGTCACAAGTTTCAGTATTTCACACAAAAAAAGCAATCACATCACTCCACTTAATATTGCACACTGCACTATTTGTTATGCATTTATTTACACTGGTAACTGCAAATATCGATGGTGTTCCAGTGGCCTTCCATGCACACAGTGGAACGAAAGGCAGACTATCACGGCGAACATAAACAATGGGCAGCATGTATGCACAGTGCACATTACTTCCAAGTCACAAGTGTCAGTATTTCACAGAAAAATTTGTCACTGAATCTCACACACTGCATTGTATTGTGTTTTTCATTCATTCATTGCCAGACGCCATGTATCCCAAACGGGGTGGCCAACGGCTTAGAGTTAATTGTTTTACAGGGAGGGGCACTAATCCTCCACCAACCCCACTTGACACGTAGGGATGCCAACAGCATCTGGTGTTCCCAGGCGGTCACCAAGGGCAGAAAATGCAGCGAGAAAAAAGCACCGTCCAATGCGAATTATGCAACTGAGTGGCACTGTGTTTAAACAAAACATCACGTGAGAGAAGAAGCGTTTTTCATTGGGCGACATCACGATCTCGTCACGATAGCGGGCGGGGGAGGCTACTTGATCGGAAGTTTTGACTGGCTGTCAGCGTCACGGGAACGTCCAGTATGACCGTGTTGGACCAGGGGCGATCGAGCTAGAGGCGAACTCTGCGGATTTCGCCCACTTCTCGAAGCTCCGTCAGTGTTATGCTAACGCACCCGTTTTACAGTACAGTACTTAAATCATATTAAATCGTACTAATTTTTTGCTCTCCGTGCTGGATGCGAATCGTGCTGGACAAACGCGTGTTGGACGCGAGGGTTCTATTCTATTCTATAGCCTGACGCCCTAATTCCGCAAAGGGTGGCCGCAGACAAAATGTCTCCAAGTCACTCTGTCACCCACCATTTGCATGTTCCCACCCTAATGTCCTTTGTCCGTTCCTTAGTCGTCAACGTATGGTCCGTCCGGGTCCGAGGCACTTTTTTCGCTTTTTTAGTTAGTTCTTTTTACGGGGTGGGGCACTAACCCACCACCAACCCTTTTAGTCGCCTTGTACGACAAGCAGGGATACTGGGGGAGTATTCTTGAAACCCCCCTACCCCCAGGGGGGCGAGGGTATTGTATATATATGTAGTAATCCCTCCAGTATCCGACGTAATAGAGCCAAAGGCACGTCCGGAAAGTGGTCCTGTCCGGATAGTGGGCACCAGCCTCCTGGACTGGTACTTATAGACCCTAACCCAGCCTAACTTTGAAAGCCACCTAAAAAACTACCTACCGGACATGCATAGCACCTATTTAAACTTATTTAAGACCCTATTCACACCAATAATGGACATAAAGCATGAAATAAATGAAAAGGAAAAAAAGAATGAGGAATTAGAAGTGACTGTACCTCAGCCAGGGTACTTACATCATGTTTCTGGCTGCCTTTTCTAAGGTTTTGGCAGTGGTGAAAATGCTCTTGAAGCAAGTACAGTAATCCAGTGTTGTGCTGCACTTAATTCTTGCACTGTGAGTTATAATTGTTTAACACTGCACATTGATCTTAACTGCACCACTGCTGTTCTAACCGCCAGATAAACTGCCAATATGCACTCCACAGTTGATCCTTTACACTCTAAGTTCAAATTTCTTAACACTGCACAACACTGTAAATTTCCATGTGGTCTAGAGGCGAGGTATTGCAGTATATTCACTGTTTATTCATAAAAAACAAGCACGTGTGGCCTCCAGTGCGATGAGCATTTATTCAAAATCGAAGTTACGGAGACTTCCCCTATTATCGGGCAACAGCAGTGGTGTTTCAGTGTCCTTTTGTGCACAAAATGGAAAGAAAGGCAGACAGTCATAGCAAATGTACACATTGGGTGTCCATACTGACCCAGACAGATGACTGTCAGCTAAAATGCATCACAGTTTCCGCATTTTCCGCATAAGATTCTCGGAAAAGGCTCCTGCTTGTATGAGTTGATCTTCGTGTTACTTTACAGCTATAAAGCTACTTACCATACCTATCATTTTTATGTGCGAGGGTGAAGTTTAAATTGATCTGAAACACAAAACTACACCAAAGTATATTAAGTGACAAACTAGGACAATCACAAGCTGCTAACCTAATCCAACATCCAGAGATCAACTGAAAAGAAAAAGCATCATACAATGTTCCAAACAAGACAATGTCTCATATTCTCATTGGTTAAGACGGTTCCTGAACACTTCTTTACCAGTTCAGTTTTATGTATGATAAGTTTATATGTCTGTCGGTCATATTTCTACAACTGTGCCAATATCTAAAGGTTTTAAATTATACATACACAATAAACTGTGATATGCAAAGAAAACAGTACGAAAAAAGTTCTAGAAATCTTCGAATGCCCACGAGAGTACTCTGCCATTGTCTTAACCATCCCTAGCAATCCCTAACCATTCCTAGGCAAACCAGCATTGCCCTAGCACAGTATCACTTATGACATGACAACAATACAGTTGCTGCTCCAGTGATGAAATATGTTGTTGCATCCACATCAGTGTACAACTGATAATTCATGGATTACACCTCTGTGGAGATTAAAACTCTATCTGAAAAATCAATGTATACTCATGACTTGCTATACAATACGGTTACACTAAGTGAAAACCAATCACAAAATAATGTACTGTATCTGATAATGTCAATATAATAGGGGTAAATGGGGATAGGGAGGGTGTCCATGACCATGAAACCTGAAAAAAAAAAACTTACCCTTTTAAGTCTGCCCTTGGTGTCCATCAGTAGCAACAAAGGTTTCAACTATAGGTAACATCCTTTCCAGACACAATTTCCAAGTCACAAGTTTCAGTATTTCACAAAAAAAAGGCCATCACATCACTCCACTTAATATTGCACACTGCACTATTTGTTATGCGTTTATTTACACTGGTAATTGCAAATATCGATGGTGTTCCAGTGGCCTTCCATGCACACAGTGGAACGAAAGGCAGACTATCACGGCGAACATAAACAATGGGCAGCATGTATGCACAGTGCACATTACTTCCAATTCACAAGCGTCAGTATTTCACAGAAAAATTTGTCACTGAATCTCACACACTGCATTATATTGTGTACTTCCCCTATTATCGGGCAACAGCAGTGGTGTTTCAGTGTCCTTTTGTGCACAAAATGGAAAGAAAGGCAGACAGTCATAGCAAATGTACACATTGGGTGTCCATACTGACCCAGACAGATGACTGTCGGCTAAAATGCATCACAGTTTCCGCATTTTCCGCATAAGATTCTCGGAAAAGGCTCCTGCTTGTATGAATTGACCTTGGTGTTACTTTACAGCTATAAAGCTACTTACCATACCTATCATTATTATGTGCGAGGTGAAGTTTAAATTGATCTGAAACACAAAACTACACCAAAGTATATTAAGTGACAAACTAGGACAATCACAAGCTGCTAACCTAATCCAACATCCAGAGATCAACTGAAAAGAAAAAGCATCATACAATGTTCCAAACAAGACAATGTCTCATATTCTCATTGGTTAAGACGGTTCCTGAACACTTCTTTACCAGTTCAGTTTTATGTATGATAAGTTTATATGTCTGTCGGTCATATTTCTACAACTGTGCCAATATCTAAAGGTTTTAAATTATACATACACAATAAACTGTGATATGCAAAGAAAAACAGTACGAAAAAGTTCTAGAAATCTTCGAATGCCCACGAGAGTACTCTGCCATTGTCTTAACCATCCCTAGCAATCCCTAACCATTCCTAGGCAAACCAGCATTGCCCTAGCACAGTATCACTTATGACATGACAACAATACAGTTGCTGCTCCAGTGATGAAATATGTTGTTGCATCCACATCAGTGTACAACTGATAATTCATGGATTACACCTCTGTGGAGATTAAAACTCTATCTGAAAAATCAATGTATACTCATGACTTGCTATACAATACGGTTACACTAAGTGAAAACCAATCACAAAATAATGTACTGTATCTGATAATGTCAATATAATAGGGGTAAATGGGGATAGGGAGGGTGTCCATGACCATGAAACCTGAAAAAAAAAAAAAAAAAAACTTACCCTTTTAAGTCTGCCCTTGGTGTCCATCAGTAGCACAAAGGTTTCAACTATAGGTAACATCCTTTCCAGACACAATTTCCAAGTCATAAGTTTCAGTATTTCACACAAGAAATGCAATCACATCACTCCACTTAATATTGCACACTGCACTATTTGTTATGCATTTATTTACACTGGTAACTGCAAATATCGATGGTGTTCCAGTGGCCTTCCATGCACACAGTGGAACGAAAGGCAGACTATCACGGCGAACATAAACAATGGGCAGCATGTATGCACAGTGCACATTACTTCCAAGTCACAAGTGTCAGTATTTCACAGAAAAATTTGTCACTGAATCTCACACACTGCATTATATTGTGTACTTCCCCTATTATCAGGCAACAGCAGTGGTGTTTCAGTGTCCTTTTGTGCACAAAATGGAAAGAAAGGCAGACAGTCATAGCAAATGTACACATTGGGTGTCCATACTGACCCAGACAGATGACTGTCGGCTAAAATGCATCACAGTTTCCGCATTTTCCGCAAAAGATTCTCGGAAAAGGCTCCTGCTTGTATGAGTTGACCTTGGTGTTACTTTACAGCTATAAAGCTACTTACCATACCTATCATTATTATGTGCGAGGGTGAAGTGTAATTGATCTGAAACACAAAACTACACCAAAGTATATTAAGTGACAAACTAGGACAATCACAAGCTGCTAACCTAATCCAACATCCAGAGATCAACTGAAATGAAAAAGCATCATACAATGTTCCAAACAAGACAATGTCTCATATTCTCATTGGTTAAAACGGTTCCTGAACACTTCTTTACCAGTTCAGTTTTATGTATGATAAGTTTATACGTCTGTCGGTCATATTTCTACAACTGTCCCAATATCTAAAGGTTTTAAATTATACATACACAATAAACTGTGATATGCAAAGAAAAACAGTACGAAAAAAGTTCTAGAAATCTTCGAATGCCCACGAGAGTACTCTGCCATTGTCTTAACCATCCCTAGCAATCCCTAACCATTCCTAGGCAAACCAGCATTGCCCTAGCACAGTATCACTTATGACATGACAACAATACAGTTGCTGCTCCAGTGATGAAATATGTTGTTGCATCCACATCAGTGTACAACTGATAATTCATGGATTACACCTCTGTGGGGATTAAAACTCTATCTGAAAAATCAATGTATACTCATGACTTGCTATACAATACGGTTACACTAAGTGAAAACCAATCACAAAATAATGTACTGTATCTGATAATGTCAATATAATAGGGGTAAATGGGGATAGGGAGGGTGTCCATGACCATGAAACCTTAAAAAAAAAAAAAAAAAAAAAAAAAACTTACCCTTTTAAGTCTGCCTTTGGTGTCCATCAGTAGCACAAAGGTTTCAACTATAGGTAACATCCTTTCCAGACACAATTTCCAAGTCACAAGTTTCAGTATTTCACAAAAAAAGGCAATCACATCACTCCACTTAATATTGCACACTGCACTATTTGTTATGCATTTATTTACACTGGTAACTGCAAATATCGATGGTGTTCCAGTGGCCTTCCATGCACACAGTGGAATGAAAGGCAGACTATCACGGCGAACATAAACAATGGGCAGCATGTATGCACAGTGCACATTACTTCCAAGTCACAAGTGTCAGTATTTCACAGAAAAATTTGTCACTGAATCTCACACACTGCATTATATTGTGTACTTCCCCTATTATCGGGCAACAGCAGTGGTGTTTCAGTGTCCTTTTGTGCACAAAATGGAAAGAAAGGCAGACAGTCATAGCAAATGTACACATTGGGTGTCCATACTGACCCAGACAGATGACTGTCGGCTAAAATGCATCACAGTTTCCGCATTTTCCGCATAAGATTCTCGGAAAAGGCTCCTGCTTGTATGACTTGACCTTGGTGTTACTTTACAGCTATAAAGCTACTTACCATACCTATCATTTTTATGTGCGAGGGTGAAGTTTAAATTGATCTGAAACACAAAACTACACCAAAGTATATTAAGTGACAAACTAGGACAATCACAAGCTGCTAACCTAATCCAACATCCAGAGATCAACTGAAAAGAAAAAGCATCATACAATGTTCCAAACAAGACAATGTCTCATATTCTCATTGGTTAAGACGGTTCCTGAACACTTCTTTACCAGTTCAGTTTTATGTATGATAAGTTTATATGTCTGTCGGTCATATTTCTACAACTGTGCCAATATCTAAAGGTTTTAAAATATACATGCACAATAAACTGTGATATGCAAAGAAAAACAGTACGAAAAAAGTTCTAGAAATCTTCGAATGCCCACGAGAGTACTCTGCCATTGTCTTAACCATCCCTAGCAATCCCTAACCATTCCTAGGCAAACCAGCATTGCCCTAGCACAGTATCACTTATGACATGACAACAATACAGTTGCTGCTCCAGTGATGAAATATGTTGTTGCATCCACATCAGTGTACAACTGATAATTCATGGATTACACCTCTGTGGGGATTAAAACTCTATCTGAAAAATCAATGTATACTCATGACTTGCTATACAATACGGTTACACTAAGTGAAAACCAATCACAAAATAATGTACTGTATCTGATAATGTCAATATAATAGGGGTAAATGGGGATAGGGAGGGTGTCCATGACCATGAAACCTGAAAAAAAAAAAAAAAACTTAACCTTTTAAGTCTGCCCTTGGTGTCCATCAGTAGCACAAAGGTTTCAACTATAGGTAACATCCTTTCCAGACACAATTTCCAAGTCATAAGTTTCAGTATTTCACACAAAAAAAGCAATCACATCACTCCACTTAATATTGCACACTGCACTATTTGTTATGCATTTATTTACACTGGTAACTGCAAATATCGATGGTGTTCCAGTGGCCTTCCATGCACACAGTGGAACGAAAGGCAGACTATCACGGCGAACATAAACAATGGGCAGCATGTATGCACAGTGCACATTACTTCCAAGTCACAAGTGTCAGTATTTCACAGAAAAATTTGTCACTGAATCTCACACACTGCATTATATTGTGTTTTTCATTCATTCATTGCCAGACGCCATGTATCCCAAACGGGGTGGCCAATGGCTTAGAGTTAATTGTTTTACAGGGAGGGGCACTAATCCTCCACCAACCCCACTTGACACGTAGGGATGCCAACAGCATCTGGTGTTCCCAGGCGGTCACCAAGGGCAGAAAATGCAGCGAGAAAAAAGCACCGTCCAATGCGAATTATGCAACTGAGTGGCACTGTGTTTAAACAAAACATCACGTGAGAGAAGAAGCGTTTTTCATTGGGCGACATCACGATCTCGTCACGATAGCGGGCGGGGGAGGCTACTTGATCGGAAGTTTTGACTGGCTGTCAGCATCACGGGAACGTCCAGTATGACCGTGTTGGACCAGGGGTGATCGAGCTAGAGGCGAACTCTGCGGATTTCGCCCACTTCTCGAAGCTCCGTCAGTGTTATGCTAACGCACCCGTTTTACAGTACTTAAATCATATTAAATCGTACTAATTTTTTGCTCTCCGTGCTGGATGCGAATCGTGCTGGACAAACGCGTGTTGGACACGAGGGTTCTATTCTATTCTATAGCCTGACGCCCTAATTCCGCAAAGGGTGGCCGCAGACAAAATGTCTCCAAGTCACTCTGTCACCCACCATTTGCATGTTCCCACCCTAATGTCCTTTGTCCGTTCCTTAGTCGTCAACGTATGGTCCGTCCGGGTCCGAGGCACTTTTTTCGCTTTTTTAGTTAGTTCTTTTTACGGGGTGGGGCACTAACCCACCACCAACCCTTTTAGTCGCCTTGTACGACAAGCAGGGATACTGGGGGAGTATTCTTGAAACCCCCCTACCCCCAGGGGGGCGAGGGTATTGTATATATATGTAGTAATCCCTCCAGTATCCGACGTAATAGAGCCAAAGGCACGTCCGGAAAGTGGTCCTGTCCGGATAGTGGGCACCAGCCTCCTGGACTGGTACTTATAGACCCTAACCCAGCCTAACTTTGAAAGCCACCTAAAAAACTACCTACCGGACATGCATAGCACCTATTTAAACTTATTTAAGACTCTATTCACACCAATAATGGACATAAAGCATGAAATAAATGAAAAGGAAAAAAAGAATGAGGAATTAGAAGTGACTGTACCTCAGCCAGGGTACTTACATCATGTTTCTGGCTGCCTTTCTAAGGTTTTGGCAGTGGTGAAAATGCTCTTGAAGCACGTACAGTAATCCAGTGTTGTGCTGCACTTAATTCTTTGCACTGTGAGTTATAATTGTTTAACACTGCACATTGATCTTAACTGCACCACTGCTGTTCTAACCGCCAGATAAACTGCCAATATGCACTCCACAGTTGATCCTTTACGCTCTAAGTTCAAATTTCTTAACACTGCACAACACTGTAAATTCCCATGTGGTCTAGAGGCGAGGTATTGCAGTATATTCACTGTTTATTCATAAAAAACATGCACGTGTGGCCTCCAGTGCGATGAGCATTTATTCAAAATCGAAGTTACGGAGACTTCCCCTATTATCGGGCAACAGCAGTGGTGTTTCAGTGTCCTTTTGTGCACAAAATGGAAAGAAAGGCAGACAGTCATAGCAAATGTACACATTGGGTGTCCATACTGACCCAGACAGATGACTGTCAGCTAAAATGCATCACAGTTTCCGCATTTTCCGCATAAGATTCTCGGAAAAGGCTCCTGCTTGTATGAGTTGATCTTCGTGTTACTTTACAGCTATAAAGCTACTTACCATACCTATCATTTTTATGTGCGAGGGTGAAGTTTAAATTGATCTGAAACACAAAACTACACCAAAGTATATTAAGTGACAAACTAGGACAATCACAAGCTGCTAACCTAATCCAACATCCAGAGATCAACTGAAAAGAAAAAGCATCATACAATGTTCCAAACAAGACAATGTCTCATATTCTCATTGGTTAAGATGGTTCCTGAACACTTCTTTACCAGTTCAGTTTTATGTATGATAAGTTTATATGTCTGTCGGTCATATTTCTACAACTGTGCCAATATCTAAAGGTTTTAAATTATACATACACAATAAACTGTGATATGCAAAGAAAAACAATACGAAAAAATTTCTAGAAATCTTCGAATGCCCACGAGAGTACTCTGCCATTGTCTTAACCATCCCTAGCAATCCCTAACCATTCCTAGGCAAACCAGCATTGCCCTAGCACAGTATCACTTATGACATGACAACAATACAGTTGCTGCTCCAGTGATGAAATATGTTGTTGCATCCACATCAGTGTACAACTGATAATTCATGGATTACACCTCTGTGGGGATTAAAACTCTATCTGAAAAATCAATGTATACTCATGACTTGCTATACAATACGGTTACACTAAGTAAAAACCAATCACAAAATAATGTACTGTATCTGATAATGTCAATATAATAGGGGTAAATGGGGATAGGGAGGGTGTCCATGACCATGAAACCTGAAAAAAAAAAAAACTTACCCTTTTAAGTCTGCCCTTGGTGTCCATCAGTAGCCACAAAGGTTTCAACTAAAGGTAACATCCTTTCCAGATGCAATTTCCAAGTCACAAGTTTCAGTATTTCACACAAAAAAAGCAATCACATCACTCCACTTAATATTGCACACTGCACTATTTGTTATGCATTTATTTACACTGGTAACTGCAAATATCGATGATGTTCCAGTGGCCTTCCATGCACACAGTGGAACGAAAGGCAGACTATCACGGTGAACATAAACAATGGACAGCATGTATGCACAGTGCACATTACTTCCAAGTCACAAGTGTCAGTATTTCACAGAAAAATTTGTCACTGAATCTCACACACTGCATTATATTGTGTACTTCCCCTATTATCGGGCAACAGCAGTGGTGTTTCAGTGTCCTTTTGTGCACAAAATGGAAAGAAAGGCAGACAGTCATAGCAAATGTACACATTGGGTGTCCATACTGACCCAGACAGATGACTGTCGGCTAAAATGCATCACAGTTTCCGCATTTTCCGCATAAGATTCTCGGAAAAGGCTCCTGCTTGTATGACTTGACCTTGGTGTTACTTTACAGCTATAAAGCTACTTACCATACCTATCATTTTTATGTGCGAGGGTGAAGTTTAAATTGATCTGAAACACAAAACTACACCAAAGTATATTAAGTGACAAACTAGGACAATCACAAGCTGCTAACCTAATCCAACATCCAGAGATCAACTGAAAAGAAAAAGCATCATACAATGTTCCAAACAAGACAATGTCTCATATTCTCATTGGTTAAGACGGTTCCTGAACACTTCTTTACCAGTTCAGTTTTATGTATGATAAGTTTATATGTCTGTCGGTCATATTTCTACAACTGTGCCAATATCTAAAGGTTTTAAATTATACATACACAATAAACTGTGATATGCAAAGAAAAACAGTACGAAAAAAGTTCTAGAAATCTTCGAATGCTCACGAGAGTACTCTGCCATTGTCTTAACCATCCCTAGCAATCCCTAACCATTCCTAGGCAAACCAGCATTGCCCTAGCACAGTATCACTTATGACATGACAACAATACAGTTGCTGCTCCAGTGATGAAATATGTTGTTGCATCCACATCAGTGTACAACTGATAATTCATGGATTACACCTCTGTGGAGATTAAAACTCTATCTGAAAAATCAATGTATACTCATGACTTGCTATACAATACGGTTACACTAAGTGAAAACCAATCACGAAATAATGTACTGTATCTGATAATGTCAATATAATAGGGGTAAATGGGGATAGGGAGGGTGTCCATGACCATGAAACCTGAAAAAAAAAAAAAAAAAAAAAAAACTTACCCTTTTAAGTCTGCCCTTGGTGTCCATCAGTAGCACAAAGGTTTCAACTATAGGTAACATCCTTTCCAGACACAATTTCCAAGTCACAAGTTTCAGTATTTCACAAAAAAAAGGCAATCACATCACTCCACTTAATATTGCACACTGCACTATTTGTTATGCATTTATTTACACTGGTAATTGCAAATATCAATGGTGTTCCAGTGGCCTTCCATGCACACAGTGGAACGAAAGGCAGACTATCATGGCGAACATAAACAATGGGCAGCATGTATGCACAGTGAACATTACTTCCAAGTCACAAGTGTCAGTATTTCACAGAAAGATTTGTCACTGAATCTCACACACTGCATTATATTGTGTACTTCCCCTATTATCGGGCAACAGCAGTGGTGTTTCAGTGTCCTTTTGTGCACAAAATGGAAAGAAAGGCAGACAGTCATAGCAAATGTACACATTGGGTGTCCATACTGACCCAGACAGATGACTGTCGGCTAAAATGCATCACAGTTTCCGCATTTTCCGCATAAGATTCTCGGAAAAGGCTCCTGCTTGTATGACTTGACCTTGGTGTTACTTTACAGCTATAAAGCTACTTACCATACCTATCATTTTTATGTGCGAGGGTGAAGTTTAAATTGATCTGAAACACAAAACTACACCAAAGTATATTAAGTGACAAACTAGGACAATCACAAGCTGCTAACCTAATCCAACATCCAGAGATCAACTGAAAAGAAAAAGCATCATACAATGTTCCAAACAAGACAATGTCTCATATTCTCATTGGTTAAGACGGTTCCTGAACACTTCTTTACCAGTTCAGTTTTATGTATGATAAGTTTATATGTCTGTCGGTCATATTTCTACAACTGTGCCAATATCTAAAGGTTTTAAATTATACATACACAATAAACTGTGATATGCAAAGAAAAACAGTACGAAAAAATTTCTAGAAATCTTCGAATGCTCACGAGAGTACTCTGCCATTGTCTTAACCATCCCTAGCAATCCCTAACCATTCCTAGGCAAACCAGCATTGCCCTAGCACAGTATCACTTATGACATGACAACAATACAGTTGCTGCTCCAGTGATGAAATATGTTGTTGCATCCACATCAGTGTACAACTGATAATTCATGGATTACACCTCTGTGGAGATTAAAACTCTATCTGAAAAATCAATGTATACTCATGACTTGCTATACAATACGGTTACACTAAGTGAAAACCAATCACAAAATAATGTACTGTATCTGATAATGTCAATATAATAGGGGTAAATGGGGATAGGGAGGGTGTCCATGACCATGAAACCTGAAAAAAAAAAAAAAAAAAAAAAAAAAAATTACCCTTTTAAGTCTGCCCTTGGTGTCCATCAGTAGCACAAAGGTTTCAACTATAGGTAACATCCTTTCCAGACACAATTTCCAAGTCACAAGTTTCAGTATTTCACACAAAAAAAGGCAATCACATCACTCCACTTAATATTGCACACTGCACTATTTGTTATGCATTTATTTACACTGGTAACTGCAAATATCGATGGTGTTCCAGTGGCCTTCCATGCACACAGTGGAACGAAAGGCAGACTATCATGGCGAACATAAACAATGGGCAGCATGTATGCACAGTGCACATTACTTCCAAGTCACAAGTGTCAGTATTTCACAGAAAGATTTGTCACTGAATCTCACACACTGCATTATATTGTGTACTTCCCCTATTATCGGGCAACAGCAGTGGTGTTTCAGTGTCCTTTTGTGCACAAAATGGAAAGAAAGGCAGACAGTCATAGCAAATGTACACATTGGGTGTCCATACTGACCCAGACAGATGACTGTCGGCTAAAATGCATCACAGTTTCCGCATTTTCCGCATAAGATTCTCGGAAAAGGCTCCTGCTTGTATGACTTGACCTTGGTGTTACTTTACAGCTATAAAGCTACTTACCATACCTATCATTTTTATGTGCGAGGGTGAAGTTTAAATTGATCTGAAACACAAAACTACACCAAAGTATATTAAGTGACAAACTAGGACAATCACAAGCTGCTAACCTAATCCAACATCCAGAGATCAACTGAAAAGAAAAAGCATCATACAATGTTCCAAACAAGACAATGTCTCATATTCTCATTGGTTAAGACGGTTCCTGAACACTTCTTTACCAGTTCAGTTTTATGTATGATAAGTTTATATGTCTGTTGGTCATATTTCTACAACTGTACCAATATCTAAAGGTTTTAAATTATACATACACAATAAACTGTGATATGCAAAGAAAAACAGTACGAAAAAAGTTCTAGAAATCTTCGAATGCTCACGAGAGTACTCTGCCATTGTCTTAACCATCCCTAGCAATCCCTAACCATTCCTAGGCAAACCAGCATTGCCCTAGCACAGTATCACTTATGACATGACAACAATACAGTTGCTGCTCCAGTGATGAAATATGTTGTTGCATCCACATCAGTGTACAACTGATAATTCATGGATTACACCTCTGTGGGGATTAAAACTCTATCTGAAAAATCAATGTATACTCATGACTTGCTATACAATACGGTTACACTAAGTGAAAAAAAATCACAAAATAATGTACTGTATCTGATAATGTCAATATAATAGGGGTAAATGGGGATAGGGAGGGTGTCCATGACCATGAAACCTGAAAAAAAAAAAAAAAAAAAAAACTTACCCTTTTAAGTCTGCCCTTGGTGTCCATCAGTAGCACAAAGGTTTCAACTATAGGTAACATCCTTTCCAGACACAATTTCCAAGTCACAAGTTTCAGTATTTCACACAAAAAAAGCAATCACATCATTCCACTTAATATTGCACACTGCACTATTTGTTATGCATTTATTTACACTGGTAACTGCAAATATCGATGGTGTTCCAGTGGCCTTCCATGCACACAGTGGAACGAAAGGCAGACTATCACGGCGAACATAAACAATGGGCAGCATGTATGCACAGTGCACATTACTTCCAAGTCACAAGTGTCAGTATTTCACAGAAAAATTTGTCACTGAATCTCACACACTGCATTATATTGTGTTTTTCATTCATTCATTGCCAGACGCCATGTATCCCAAACGGGGTGGCCAACGGCTTAGAGTTAATTGTTTTACAGGGAGGGGCACTAATCCTCCACCAACCCCACTTGACACGTAGGGATGCCAACAGCATCTGGTGTTCCCAGGAGGTCACCAAGGGCAGAAAATGCAGCGAGAAAAAAACACCGTCCAATGCGAATTATGCAACTGAGTGGCACTGTGTTTAAACAAAACATCACGTGAGAGAAGAAGCGTTTTTCATTGGGCGACATCACAATCTCGTCACGATAGCGGGCGGGGGAGGCTACTTGATCGGAAGTTTTGACTGGCTGTCAGCGTCACGGGAACGTCCAGTATGACCGTGTTGGACCAGGGGTGATCGAGCTAGAGGCGAACTCTGCGGATTCCGCCCACTTCTCGAAGCTCCGTCAGTGTTATGCTTACGCACCCGTTTTACAGTACTTAAATCATATTAAATCATACTAATTTTTTGCTCTCTGTGCTGGACGCGAATCGTGCTGGACAAACGCGTGTTGGACGCGAGGGTTCTATTCTACTCTATAGCCTGATGCCCTAATCCCGCAAAGAGTGGCCGCAGACAAAATGTCTCCAAGTCACTCTGTCACCCACCATTTGCATGTTCCCACCCTAATGTCCTTTGTCCGTTCCTTAGTCGTCAACGTATGGTCCGTCCGGGTCCGAGGCACTTTATTCGATTTTTAGTTAGTTCTTTTTACGGGGTGGGGCACTAACCCACCACCAACCCTTTTAGTCGCCTTGTACGACAAGCAGGGATACTGGGGGAGTATTCTTGAAACCCCCCTACCCCCAGGGGGGCGAGGGTACTGTATATATATGTAGTAATCCCTCCACTATCCGACGTAATAGAGCCACAGGCACGTCCGGAAAGTGGTCCTGTCCGGATAGTGGGCACCAGCCTCCTGGACTGGTACTTATAGACCCTAACCCAGCCTAACTTTGAAAGCCACCTAAATAACTACCTACCGGACATGCATAGCACCTATTTAAACTTATTTAAGACCCTATTCAAACCAATAATGGACATAAAGCATGAAATAAATGAAAAGGAAAAAAAAAGTGAGGAATTAGAAGTGACTGTACCTCAGCCAGGGTACTTACATCATGTTTCTGGCTGCCTTTCTAAGGTTTTGGCAGTGGTGAAAATGCTCTTGAAGCAAGTACAGTAATCCAGTGTTGTGCTGCACTTAATTCTTTGCACTGTGAGTTATAATTGTTTAACACTGCACATTGATCTTAACTGCACCACTGCAGTTCTAACCGCCAGATAAACTGCCAATATGCACTCCACAGTTGATCTTTTGCACTCTAAGTTCAAATTTCTTAACACTGCACAACACTGTAAATTTCCATGTGGTCTAGAGGCGAGGTATTGCAGTATATTCACTGTTTATTCATAAAAAACAAGCACGTGTGGCCTCCAGTGCGATGAGCATTTATTCAAAATCGAACTTACGGAGACTTCCCCTATTATCGGGCAACAGCAGTGGTGTTTCAGTGTCCTTTTGTGCACAAAATGGAAAGAAAGGCAGACAGTCATAGCAAATGTACACATTGGGTGTCCATACTGACCCAGACAGATGACTGTCGGCTAAAATGCATCACAGTTTCCGCATTTTCCGCATAAGATTCTCGGAAAAGGCTCCTGCTTGTATGACTTGACCTTGGTGTTACTTTACAGCTATAAAGCTACTTACCATACCTATCATTTTTATGTGCGAGGGTGAAGTTTAAATTGATCTGAAACACAAAACTACACCAAAGTATATTAAGTGACAAACTAGGACAATCACAAGCTGCTAACCTAATCCAACATCCAGAGATCAACTGAAAAGAAAAAGCATCATACAATGTTCCAAACAAGACAATGTCTCATATTCTCATTGGTTAAGACGGTTCCTGAACACTTCTTTACCAGTTCAGTTTTATGTATGATAAGTTTATATGTCTGTCGGTCATATTTCTACAACTGTGCCAATATCTAAAGGTTTTAAATTATACATACACAATAAACTGTGATATGCAAAGAAAAACAGTACGAAAAAGTTCTAGAAATCTTCGAATGCCCACGAGAGTACTCTGCCATTGTCTTAACCATCCCTAGCAATCCCTAACCATTCCTAGGCAAACCAGCATTGCCCTAGCACAGTATCACTTATGACATGACAACAATACAGTTGCTGCTCCAGTGATGAAATATGTTGTTGCATCCACATCAGTGTACAACTGATAATTCATGGATTACACCTCTGTGGAGATTAAAACTCTATCTGAAAAATCAATGTATACTCATGACTTGCTATACAATACGGTTACACTAAGTGAAAACCAATCACAAAATAATGTACTGTATCTGATAATGTCAATATAATAGGGGTAAATGGGGATAGGGAGGGTGTCCATGACCATGAAACCTGAAAAAAAAAAAAAAAAAAAAACTTACCCTTTTAAGTCTGCCCTTGGTGTCCATCAGTAGCACAAAGGTTTCAACTATAGGTAACATCCTTTCCAGACACAATTTCCAAGTCACAAGTTTCAGTATTTCACAAAAAAAGGCAATCACATCACTCCACTTAATATTGCACACTGCACTATTTGTTATGCATTTATTTACACTGGTAATTGCAAATATCGATGGTGTTCCAGTGGCCTTCCATGCACACAGTGGAACGAAAGGCAGACTATCATGGCGAACATAAACAATGGGCAGCATGTATGCACAGTGCACATTACTTCCAAGTCACAAGTGTCAGTATTTCACAGAAAAATTTGTCACTGAATCTCACACACTGCATTATATTGTGTACTTCCCCTATTATCGGGCAACAGCAGTGGTGTTTCAGTGTCCTTTTGTGCACAAAATGGAAAGAAAGGCAGACAGTCATAGCAAATGTACACATTGGGTGTCCATACTGACCCAGACAGATGACTGTCGGCTAAAATGCATCACAGTTTCCGCATTTTCCGCATAAGATTCTCGGAAAAGGCTCCTGCTTGTATGACTTGACCTTGGTGTTACTTTACAGCTATAAAGCTACTTACCATACCTATCATTTTTATGTGCGAGGGTGAAGTTTAAATTGATCTGAAACACAAAACTACACCAAAGTATATTAAGTGACAAACTAGGACAATCACAAGCTGCTAACCTAATCCAACATCCAGAGATCAACTGAAAAGAAAAAGCATCATACAATGTTCCAAACAAGACAATGTCTCATATTCTCATTGGTTAAGACGGTTCCTGAACACTTCTTTACCAGTTCAGTTTTATGTATGATAAGTTTATATGTCTGTCGGTCATATTTCTACAACTGTGCCAATATCTAAAGGTTTTAAATTATACATACACAATAAACTGTGATATGCAAAGAAAAACAGTACGAAAAAAGTTCTAGAAATCTTCGAATGCCCACGAGAGTACTCTGCCATTGTCTTAACCATCCCTAGCAATCCCTAACCATTCCTAGGCAAACCAGCATTGCCCTAGCACAGTATCACTTATGACATGACAACAATACAGTTGCTGCTCCAGTGATGAAATATGTTGTTGCATCCACATCAGTGTACAACTGATAATTCATGGATTACACCTCTGTGGAGATTAAAACTCTATCTGAAAAATCAATGTATACTCATGACTTGCTATACAATACGGTTACACTAAGTGAAAACCAATCACAAAATAATGTACTGTATCTGATAATGTCAATATAATAGGGGTAAATGGGGATAGGGAGGGTGTCCATGACCATGAAACCTGAAAAAAAAAAAAAACTTACCCTTTTAAGTCTGCCCTTGGTGTCCATCAGTAGCACAAAGGTTTCAACTATAGGTAACATCCTTTCCAGACGCAATTTCCAAGTCACAAGTTTCAGTATTTCACACAAAAAAAGCAATCACATCACTCCACTTAATATTGCACACTGCACTATTTGTTATGCATTTATTTACACTGGTAACTGCAAATATCGATGGTGTTCCAGTGGCCTTCCATGCACACAGTGGAACGAAAGGCAGACTATCACGGCGAACATAAACAATGGGCAGCATGTATGCACAGTGCACATTACTTCCAAGTCACAAGTGTCAGTATTTCACAGAAAAATTTGTCACTGAATCTCACACACTGCATTATATTGTGTACTTCCCCTATTATCGGGCAACAGCAGTGGTGTTTCAGTGTCCTTTTGTGCACAAAATGGAAAGAAAGGCAGACAGTCATAGCAAATGTACACATTGGGTGTCCATACTGACCCAGACAGATGACTGTCGGCTAAAATGCATCACAGTTTCCGCATTTTCCGCATAAGATTCTCGGAAAAGGCTCCTGCTTGTATGACTTGACCTTGGTGTTACTTTACAGCTATAAAGCTACTTACCATACCTATCATTTTTATGTGCGAGGGTGAAGTTTAAATTGATCTGAAACATAAAACTACACCAAAGTATATTAAGTGACAAACTAGGACAATCACAAGCTGCTAACCTAATCCAACATCCAGAGATCAACTGAAAAGAAAAAGCATCATACAATGTTCCAAACAAGAAAATGTCTCATATTCTCATTGGTTAAGACGGTTCCTGAACACTTCTTTACCAGTTCAGTTTTATGTATGATAAGTTTATATGTCTGTCGGTCATATTTCTACAACTGTGCCAATATCTAAAGGTTTTAAATTATACATACACAATAAACTGTGATATGCAAAGAAAAACAGTACGAAAAAAGTTCTAGAAATCTTCGAATGCCCACGAGAGTACTCTGCCATTGTCTTAACCATCCCTAGCAATCCCTAACCATTCCTAGGCAAACCAGCATTGCCCTAGCACAGTATCACTTATGACATGACAACAATACAGTTGCTGCTCCAGTGATGAAATATGTTGTTGCATCCACATCAGTGTACAACTGATAATTCATGGATTACACCTCTGTGGGGATTAAAACTCTATCTGAAAAATCAATGTATACTCATGACTTCCTATACAATACGGTTACACTAAGTGAAAACCGATCACAAAATAATGTACTGTATCTGATAATGTCAATAAAATAGGGGTAAATGGGGATAGGGAGGGTGTCCATGACCATGAAACCTGAAAAAAAAAAAAAAAAAACTTACCCTTTTAATTCTGCCCTTGGTGTCCATCAGTAGCACAAAGGTTTCAACTATAGGTAACATCCTTTCCAGACACAATTTCCAAGTCACAAGTTTCAGTATTTCACACAAAAAAAGCAATCACATCACTCCACTTAATATTGCACACTGCACTATTTGTTATGCATTTATTTACACTGGTAACTGCAAATATCGATGGTGTTCCAGTGGCCTTCCATGCACACAGTGGAACGAAAGGCAGACTATCACGGCGAACATAAACAATGGGCAGCATGTATGCACAGTGCACATTACTTCCAAGTCACAAGTGTCAGTATTTCACAGAAAAATTTGTCACTGAATCTCACACACTGCATTATATTGTGTACTTCCCCTATTATCGGGCAACAGCAGTGGTGTTTCAGTGTCCTTTTGTACACAAAATGGAAAGAAAGGCAGACAGTCATAGCAAATGTACACATTGGGTGTCCATACTGACCCAGACAGATGACTGTCGGCTAAAATGCATCACAGTTTCCGCATTTTCCGCATAAGATTCTCGGAAAAGGCTCCTGCTTGTATGAGTTGACCTTGGTGTTACTTTACAGCTATAAAGCTACTTACCATACCTATCATTTTTATGTGCGAGGGTGAAGTTTAAATTGATCTGAAACACAAAACTACACCAAAGTATTTTAAGTGACAAACTAGGACAATCACAAGCTGCTAACCTAATCCAACATCCAGAGATCAACTGAAAAGAAAAAGCATCATACAATGTTCCAAACAAGACATTCATTCATTCATTGCCAGACGCCATGTATCCCAAACGGGGTGGCCAACGGCTTAGAGTTAATTGTTTTACAGGGAGGGGCACTAATCCTCCACCAACCCCACTTGACACGTAGGGAAGCCAACAGCATCTGGTGTTCCCAGGCGGTCACCAAGGGCAGAAAATGCAGCGAGAAAAAAGCACCGTCCAATGCGAATTATGCAACTGAGTGGCACTGTGTTTAAACAAAACATCACGTGAGAGCAGAAGCGTTTTTCATTGGGCGACATCACGATCTTGTCACGATAGAGGGCGGTGGAGGCTACTTGATCGGAAGTTTTGACTGGCTGTCAGCGTCACGGGAACATCCAGTATGACCGTGTTGGACCAGGGGTGATCGAGCTAGAGGCGAACTCTGCGGATTTCGCCCACTTCTCGAAGCTCCGTCAGTGTTATGCTTACGCACCCGTTTTACAGTACTTAAATCATATTAAATCGTACTAATTTTTTGCTCTCCGTGCTGGACGCGAATCGTGCTGGACAAACGCATGTTGGACGCGAGGGTTCTATTCTATTCTATAGCCTGACGCCCTAATCCCGCAAAGGGTGGCCGCAGACAAAATGTCTCCAAGTCACTCTGTCACCCACCATTTGCATGTTCCCACCCTAATGTCCTTTGTCCGTTCCTTAGTCGTCAACGTATGGTCCGTCCGGGTCTGAGGCACTTTATTTGCTTTTTTAGTTAGTTCTTTTTACGGGGTGGGGCACTAACCCACCACCAACCCTTTTAGTCGCCTTGTACGACAAGCAGGGATACTGGGGGAGTATTCTTGAAACCCCCCTACCCCCAGGGGGGCGAGGGTACTGTATACATATGTAGTAATCCCTCCACTATCCGACATAATAGAGCCAAAGGCACGTCCGGAAAGTGGTCCTGTCCGGATAGTGGGCACCAGCCTCCTGGACTGGTACTTATAGACCCTAACCCAGCCTAACTTTGAAAGCCACCTAAATATCTACCTACCGGACATGCATAGCACCTATTTAAACTTATTTAAGACCCTATTCACACCAATATTGGACATCTATCTATCTCTATCTCTCTATTGCCAGATGCCTCAATCCCGTTTGGGGTGGCCACAAACAAATCGCCTCCAAGTCGCCCTGTCCCCCGCCATTTCACTCCCCTGCTCCCAACTCACACCCCCCTCTCTCATATACCTCTCCACCCCATCCCTCCATCTCATCCTCGGCCTCCCCCTCCCTCTTCCCCCCTCCACCTCACTCACATACACTCTCTTCGTCAGTCTTTCACCCTCCATCCTCTCCACATGGTCAAACCACCTCAGTGTGTTCCTCATAATGCTTCCTATCACATCCACATCCACACCACAACGCTCCTTTATATCCTCATTCGTCAGCCTGTCACTCCATGTGACTCCACAGGCTCCTCTTAAATAACTCATTTCCACTGCTCTCACTCTTGACTTGTGTCCTTCCAACAATGTCCAAGCTTCACTTCCGTACGTTAGAGTTGGTATCACAATACTGTCATGTAGTAACTTTTTCACTTCCATGCTCACTTCCCTGTTTCTTATCACTGCTTTCAAGGAACCAGCAACCTTTCTCCCCTGCTGTACCCTTTCAAGCACTTCACCCTCCAAACCTCCATCCTTACTCATCACACTACCCAAATACTTAAACGTACTCACATTTTCCAATTCCTTACCATCTAACCTCGCTGTACATTCACTGACTTCACCTCTCTCAAAGACCATCACTTTACTCTTCCCTACATTCACCTTTAGGTTCCGTTTCTTACACACTCTCTCAAACTCATCCACCAAGCCTTGCAGCTCCCCTTCGTCTTCACTCAACAACACAGTATCATCTGCAAACAACAGTACAGGGAGTTTCCAAACACTATCCTCTCTCACCAGGGCCACTCCAACATCCACTACCCTACCTTGTACCTCTTTTATTACCCCATCCATGTACAGATTGAACAACCATGGAGACATGACACATCCCTGTTTCAAACCAACTTTCAAAGAGAAAAATTCACTTAGTTCACCATCCACACGCACTGCAGCCTTCGCACCATCGTACATACTCTTCACAGCATTCAACAACTTCCCATCTACTCCATATATTCTTAACACTTTCCACAATCCTTGTCTATCCACCCTGTCATATGCTTTCTCCAATAAATGAAATAAATGAAATAAATGAAAAGGAACCAAAGAGTGAGGAATTAGAAGTGACTGTACCTCAGCCAGGGTACTTACATCATGTTTGTGGCTGCCTTTCTAAGGTTTTGGCAGTGGTGAAAATGCTCTTGAAGCACATACAGTAATCCAGTGTTGTGCTGCACTTAATTCTTTGCACTGTGAGTTATAATTGTTTAACACTGCACATTGATCTTAACTGCACCACTGCAGTTCTAACCGCCAGATAAACTGCCAATATGCACTCCACAGTTGATCCTTTGCACTCTAAGTTCAAATTTCTTAACACTGCACAACACTGTAAATTCCCATGAGGTCTAGAGGCGAGGTATTGCAGTATATTCACTGTTTATTCATAAAAAACGAGCACGTGTGGCCTCCAGTGCGATGAGCATTTATTCAAAATTGAAGTTACGGAGTAACTGTTGATGTCAGAGAAACAGAGTCGACAGATCGCAACGGCCACATTACCAATCTCCTCAACTTTCATTACCAAATTTAACTTTTCATTACCAAATTCGTAAAGGTAGCATTTATTCTTCACTAATTATATATACAAGTGGAAATACATGTAATCACTCTCCTTATAATTAACAGCATGTTGATTATTTTCACGCTATGTAGGGTAGCAGATTAATCAGAGAGAGCAAACAATCCACCATCTCCATCCTGTGTATCCTCATACATGTGAAAAATCCGTTTGGTAATGCATTATTCTGATTCATTACCAAGTGAATTTTTCATTACCAAATTGGCCCACATTTGGTAATGAAAAATAACAAACGGCAACCCTGACAGGGAAGGGGGGAGGAGGGAGGAAGGAAGGGGTGAAGGGGCCATGGTGTAAGCAGCTGTTTGGCGCTGCGTGACAATTTCAAATTACAGGTGGGAAAAAATTCAGATTTTGGGGGGATTTTTTTTTTTTTTTTTTTTTTTTTTTTTTTTTTTTACCATTTTTCGGTTCCGATGGTCCAGGCCCACAATGTCTGGTAAGTGGGGATGTCCGGAAAGTGGGTGTCCAGAAAGTAGAGGGATTACTGTATATATATATATATATATATATATATATATATATATATATATATATAGTACCCTCGCATCCAACATGGTAATATTGTCATGCATGGGTCCCGTGTTGGACCAAAAACGTGTTGGACAAACAACAGAGCTTATGGGGAAAAATGAATTATGTCAGCAACCCTAGGATAAGTCACCCTATATACCTAACATATACCTATACATATACTAGTACTGCTGTAATTATAATGAATGGTACTGTACTATGAATGATAACTAACCTCTTAGGATAGTGTTGGTGGGCTTGTTGGGAATGGAAGGTGGTATCCGAGGCTGTAGGTAGTCCTACTGGGTCCCCGGAGGATGGCTGCTGGCGTCACTAGAGGGTAATGGCTGCTGCTCCTCCTCAACCTCCCTCATAAATCCTTCGAAATTCCTCTCCCCTTTCTTCTGCCTCTCGATAAATTCTAGCTTGGTGGCCTGAGGGAGGTGCCGCCACTTCTTGGGGTTCTCAGAAGGATTCCTAGGCATCATGAGCTGAGTAAAATGCAGTAGCAAGGGCAGAAAATGCAGCAAGAAAAAAGCACCATCCAATGCGAATTATGCGACTGAGTGGTGCTGTGGCAGGAGAAATTTAAACAAAACATCACGTGAGAGCAGAAGCATTTATCATTGGGCAACATCACGATCACGTCACGATAGTGGGCGAGGGAGGATGCTTGATCGGAAGTTTTGATTGGCTCTCAGCGTCATGGGAACGTCCAGTATGACCGTGTTGGACCAGAGGTGATCGTGCTAGAGGTGAACTCTGCAGATTTCGCCCACTTCTCGGAGCTCCATCTGCGTTATGCTTACGCAGCTGTTTTACAGTACTTAAATCGTACTAATTTTTTGCTCTCCATGCTGGACGCGAATCATGCTGGACAAACACGTGTTGGACGCGAGGGTACTGTATATATATATATATATATATATATATATATATATATATATATCCTTTTAGGCTTGCCCTCAATGCCCATCAGCAGCACCAAGGTTTCCACTACAGATAGTATCCTTGCCAGACATGATTTCCAAGTCACAAAGTTCAATTCACACACAAAAAATTTTTACTTTGCTTAACATTGCACACTGGATGATTTGCTATGCACTTACACTGTCATCTGATAATGGCAATACTGTTTCAGTGGCCTTTCATGTATAAAGTGGAACGAAAGGCAGACGATCACAGTGAATGTAAACTCTCGGCGGCTGTGTATGCATGCCAAGTCACAAGATTCACTATTTCCATCCATTCAACCATCATCTAAACCTGTGTTGCCCCATGAAGCGCACAGAAGCCCGGGGCTTGACAAGTTGGTCCTGACATTTAAGATGAGAGTGACCAGCCTCACTCATCCCTGAGTGGCATTACGTGAGCAATAAACCTCAACCACCCCTTGCACTTACCCTGTTATCCGGCAATGGCAATGGTGTTTCAGTGGTCTTTCATGTATAAAATTGAACGAAAGGCAATCACAGCAAATGTAAAAACTGGGTGGACATGTTGGTTCAGACAGGTGACTGTTGACTTTGTGCGTCACTGTGTTTGCACAAGATTCTCAGAGGTAGCCATCGTAATTATCAGTCAAGTGAATTTGCGTTAATATTTTCACTGTTGTTCTGAAAAAGGATCTAGCTCCTCACTTTTCCTCCTCTTTTCTCACTTTCACCTTTCCTCTCCCCTCCCATCGACAGTATGGCACCAGGTTTCATGCCTAATAAAGACCATGATATGTGCTGCGAAAGTTGATTTTGCCAAAGTTGGGGCACTGACTTTATGGAAAATAAGCCAACAGGGGCTGGGCCCTTAAGAAAACTCACCCCTAGTGTATTTCCTACTTTAAATACATCCTAAAGTTTTCTGAAATGTTACTATTAACACATTAAATCATAATGTAACTCACAATAAAACAAAAACTTCAAGAAATACAGTAGAGTACACTTACAGTACAGAACAGTACACATTAACGTCTTCCTGGGCCCTCCTAATCGTCCACTGTAACAAATAATATTCAATCACTTGCATAACTGTATTGTACTCGGTCACTGTTTACACTTGTCTACCTCCAGCGTCTGGTTCAAAATACTTCTTCACAAGGGCTAGATTAGCTTTAAGTTCACTTGACTGCTTTCTCATACTACCCACAGTCGGCTCAGGCACTCTATACATTTTGCACCTTTCTCCATTTCCGCCATGATTTTATTAGCTCATCATCATACTTGCGTTATTTCACCCCTTGCCACAGTAATGCTTGGAGTTCCCTTTACCACCTGCCATTCTGTTCCAAGTCCATGCCTTCTTACACCACTTCCACTATTGCCCAGCCCACCTTCGGCTCCGCCTGAAGCACAAGATGACATATTTCCGTAAATTACTAGTCAAGGACACGAGAGTGCAACAGTCACCTTGGGGACACCCTGGACATGTGTGGGAAGCAGGCCGAAACTAAGTGTTGGTGCTGGCGTCACCATGGCGAGAATCCGAAAATTGTGGTGC
Source organism: Coenobita brevimanus (assembly GCF_032717465.1). NCBI lineage: Eukaryota > Metazoa > Arthropoda > Malacostraca > Decapoda > Coenobitidae > Coenobita > Coenobita brevimanus. The sequence goes on from NW_027642868.1 coordinate 38,162, forward strand.
AGGAGGGGTTTAAAATGCTTTTTCTTGTTGTTGTTGTTGTTGTGAATATTTATTCACGGAAATATTTGAAGACTCCCACGAAAGTGCGTTTTGCCAAACTGGATGTCGTGAAACCTGGTGCCCTACTGTACTCCACTCCACCTTTTCTCTTCCAGCAACCTCTCCTCTCCTCTACTCCACTCCTCCTCTCCTGTCCTCTCTTCACCTCTTCTCACCCTGCAACCTCCCCTCACCTCACCTCTCCTCCACTCCTCGTCTTCTCTCCTCAGCTCTCTTATCCTCCCCTCTCCTCATCTCTTTTATCCTCTCATCTACTCCATTCCTCTTCTCTCTCCTCCACCTCTCCTCTCCTTTACCCCACTCCTCCTCTTCTCTCCCTGCAATCTCGCTTCAACTCTCCTCTCCTCACCCCATCTCTTCTCCACTCCTCCCCTTCTCTCCCCACCTCTCTTATCCTCTCATCCAGTCCACTCCTCCTCTTCTCTCCCCTGCATCTCTCCTTACTTCTCTCCACTCTTCCATTCTCTTCCCCTGCTGTTCACTCTCACTCACAACTACTCACTCCACTCCTCCTTTTCTCTCCACTAGACTTCTCTTATCTCCCTTTCATCTCTCCTCGCATTCCCTCCACTAGAAATCTGTATTGGGAAACAGCATGACCTCTGCCTCCCATATGTGCTGGAAAAAAAAAAAATACTGTACAGAAAAATTTATTATTTTGGCTCGCCATGGGTACCTAATCTCGCATCCTTACAGCATCCCTCAACTCACTCCCCATCCCCTCAAATGAGGATGGTGGACTGCAGGAGATAGGTAACTTGGCCTGCAGTCCACTGGTTTCACGGTCAGGTGAAGCTTGACCTACAATTAATGTCATTCTCTTGTATTTTACTTACATCTTCATAATACTGACAGAATTGCAAATACGGTAATCCCTCCACTATCCAATGTAATAGAGCCAAAGGCATGTCTGGAAAGTGGGCCCCTGCCTGCTGGACTGGTACTTAAGGACCCTAACCCAGCCTAACTTTGAAAGCCACCTAAATAACTCCCTACCGGACATGCATAGCACCTATTTAACCCCTAAACTGCGGGGCTGTTTTGGCTTGACTTGCGTGTCCCGCGGGCATATTCGCACTCCAACAGACTCTTTAAAAATATTTGCCAAAAATCAGTTATTAGTCCTAGTATATTAAAATTACATGTGCACATGGCACATACCTTCAGCTTTCTCCTGGGATGTTTGTTAAGCCTTCGTCGAGTACCGTAGGATGTGGAGACCTCTGAAGTTGGGTAACGAAGTCTCCATTTTACACTTCCCGACAACCCATAATATGATTACCACAGCCTGATATTATCACTAGAAACACTATTCTATGATTCTCAAATAGTTTGGAATCCATACTCCAAAAAAAAAACACTGTGAAAGCAATGAAAATTACAGGCGCGTATGACCTTCCCACTTGCGCTCGTTTGCCACTGGTGTTCTGTCATTTATTATTCATAAAAACACTCACATTTTATATTTCTATTACTGTATAACACTTATATATATCTGCAGTCTTTATCCATAATTTTCTTTCAGTAACAGTAGTTTATTGTCACTGCAGGCATTCAATTTCTCTTTCAGTAAAATACCTAGCATTCACTTTCTCGTCCTGTATACCTGCGTTGAGAGCAAATCTGTCACTTTCACTTCCACTTTCATAACTCATAGTATTCATACATGCTAGAGTGAAACTTTCACTTTCATTACTCCTAGTATATATACTCGTATTCTTATATTACTACTCATTTACATTTCTACTTACATTCTCTATTTTATTTACATTATTTACATTTCTATTTTATTTATACTGTGTTACGCACTGTCACTTGCTGTAACATATAAAACTATTTTCCACTGTTCACTTATATATACATTCATTGCTTTAACTTGCTGTTTACACATTATTTACACATTATTTACATTTCCACTTGCACTGTTTTAGTCACCAGAAAGATCGTAGTCACTGTCCATCATTTTCATTGATAAATTAGCCAGTTCACGTTCCACAGCAGTCACTTAGCCCTTTACCCCTTTCCACACGAGGTTTAGTAGGGGTAGAGGTCACAGGGCCCTTTGCATGGGGCTAAAAAGCGGCGGAATTGGACAGGCGCGAATCCAACGTGCTTTCACCTTGAAAGACGACAGTAAACTGAATGCTGTGGTGGCCTAGGGGCAGTGCAACGCTGCCAATGTCAGCGTGGTGACAGCTTCTAATATATGCGCTATGAAATGATTGGCAGGAAATCTAAACAATACATAATAAATTAGGTAGTTCCAGGTGAATGTAAATATCACTTGGGCTTCTCCCTTCCCTCCTTATATATATTTTTATTACGAGAATAGATTATACGGCATATTTCAAGGGGAAATAAACAGCGAAAATTAGCGAACGAGTGCACGTGAGGTGTTGTCAGGTGATAATTAGCCAATTCTAGGTGTATGGCACTATCACTTACCTTATTTCTTTTTTGTATATATTATTTGGTATAAGAATAGGGCATAGGGCTTATTTCAATAGATGAAATCAGTGGAAAATTCCGGGGAAGATTTACTTAGCGCAGCACGGCCGGGCAGGCGAGAGGATAGGGTAATGGAGGGAAGGTAGGGAGGGGAGTCAAGAACGGGAAGAAATGGCTAAATTGTCAACAATGGATGGGAGTACAGATGAGATTAGGAGTGCTGACTAGTGTTGGACACTGGCAGTACTGATAGATGATACATCCCACCACTTGAAAGCTCGGGCAAATTCAAAATTTCACAGAATCACAAAAGTGATGCCCCACGGTATGATCCCTTGCTCCCAAGCGTCATGAAAGTGACGCCCTGCGGTTAAGAGGTTAAACCTATTTAAGACCCTATTCACACCAATAATGGACATAAAGCATGAAATAAATGAAAAGGAACCAGAAAATGAGGAATTAGAAGTGAGTATGGAAAATACTTAGCAGTGTACAGGGTACTTACAGCACATCTGTGGCCGCCTCCTCTAAGGCTCTGGTAGTGGTGAAAATGCTCTTGAAGCATGTACAGTAATCCAGTGTTGTGCTACACTTAATTCTTTGAACTGTGAATTATAATTGTTTAACACTGCACATTCTGTTCTTAATTGCACCACGCCAGTTTTAACTGCCAATTTGCGCTCCACAGTTAATCCTTTGCACTCTAAATTCTAATTTCTTAACACTGTACAATACTGTAAATTCCCATGTGGTCTAGTGGCGGGGTATTGCACTTTATTCACTGTTTATTCACAAAAATGAGCACATGCGGCATCCACTGCGATAAGCATCTACTAGTGATGGCAGTTAGGCGGTAACTGGTGAGGGGGGAGGAAAGAAAGGGTGAAGGGGCCGTGTGTAAACACAGCTGGCCTGTTCGGTGCCGCGCGGCAATTTCAAATTACGGGTGGGAAAAAATTCAGATTTTGGAGGGATTTTTTCTTTTTTTGGCTATTTTTTGGGTTCCAAAGGTCCAGGCCCACAACGTCCGGTAAGCGGGGAGTCCGGAAAGTGGGCGTCTGGATAGTACAGGGATTGCTGTATACAAAAATATATTACTGTACCAGATGCAGAGATAAACTGGTAAGAAAGTATTGTTAGGAAGTTTCCTTAAATGTTGTGCATACAAGCCCCAGACCCGATCCTATCCCTGCACACTCTTATCTGGCCATTATGTGATGTGCACCTAGCCCATAACCCTGCATGCACTAGTACTGTGGCTGTCAGCACTCAAGCCACACCTCTGCACCATCTCGGACAGCCAGGTGCACCTAGACAAAAATCCTGCCCTATTTCTATTTACAACAATAACTATGAGAACATGAAAAGTCCATAGTGCTGGAGAAGGGCACCTTCATTGAGCAACTTCTCTGCCTAGTTAGGGAAACGTCCCTTAACTTCCTTCTCTATCCTACAAGATAAGGATTATGGACAAAAGGACAAGGGTAACTTCTGGTAATCTGTTTTGCACAACACATTTATATTCACCTAAAAATTCCACACTGACCTTCCATTAGTCTTCAATGGTGACTAAATGGATACATATCTGACCAAGATGGTCGGCTTGGAGTAAAGTACTGTACATACCAATCAAACACTTAAGTCCTACCCCATGACAAGCCATGAATTCCCTAGTTCTAGGCCTAAGCTAAAAAATTCCAAAGAATGGACTGGTTGAACTGCCCCACAGAGGAACGGATCTGTTCTGAATGGTAACGCCCTAACCTAACTAGTCTTATGCTAAATACAGTACAATCTCGAATTTCAACGGTTTCAATTTCGACGATTCAAATTTCTATCTATCTAGATAAAGACAGAAATTTCGACGGCATATTTAGCGCTATCCTGTCGCCAATATCGACTCGAAAATTGTCGATTTCAAAGCACCGCGAGGCAAGAAAAACTTCGACGCAAGCCAAGTTTCACTTGGCAGCTGTCATTCTGCGACTGCGCAGCCCTCTACAGATGATGCTTAGCTTTCATTTGCATGTTTGCTGTAAAAAGCACAACAGGTGCTTTCGTTCTATTTTGATAAGATTTGGCTGTACTTTACTGTACACCCCAGTACAACCCAAGCATGAAGCAACGACCTAGTACAAGTGTAGCTGAGGGTAGCAACCCCAGGCAACAGCAGAGGCCTTCTAAAGCAGACTTAAATGAAAACAAAGACTATCGGAAAGGCCAAAAATACGCCAAATATTGCCTGGCAGATGAGGCCAAGATTGTAGAGTATTTGAACCAAGGCATGTCTTCTGTTGGGTTACGATGCCTGACTGGAGCCCTAGTGAGTACTATTCGCACCTTGAAGAAGAAGAGTGAAGTCAAGAAGCAGGTGGAGATTGGGAAGAGGTTTTGTGCTGGCCACGCCAAGATCAGTGCAGACACCACGGAGTTTTCAGGAGGTTTATGGGCATTACTGAAGGTTACTTAATGCAATGAATGGCTCAGAGGAATACTGACGGAACAAGTGTATCTGGTTGGACACCGAGGGAGAAAGCGCAGGTTATCTACCAGTCTGTTTGCCGTAAGAAGAAAATCGCCTCTCCATCCCAATTTAAGGCTTCATCTGATTGGCTTGCAAATTTCAAGAAAAAATGTGACATGAGATATCTGCAGTTTCAGGGTGAGGGTGCATCTGTTGATGTTACTGCAGCTGATGCATTTATTGAACAAGCCAGGAAACTAGTGGAGGAAGGAGGATACAGCTGGGACCAGGTGTATAATTGTAATGAGACAGGACTTTGTTGGAAGCATTCTGCATGATGCACCTACCTTCCAAAATCACAAAAACAAGCCATGGGAACAAAGATGAAAAAGGATTGATTGAGTGTGCAGCTCAACTGCAACGCCAACGGTACTCATAAGATGAAGCCCCTGGTTATCCCCAAGTTTCACATGGCGAGGCCCTACAAACTCACTAACCTGGACATGAAGAAGCTTAATGTTTACTGGGAGGCTACAACAAGGGGTTACATGACAGAGCAACTCTCCCATGAATAGTTCAATTGATATTTTGTGCCCGACACCCAGAAGCATTGCAAGCAACAAAACCACCACTTCAAAGTTCTCTTATTCATGGACAATGCACCTTCACACGCCTGTTACCTGGCCGGTCGCCACCCCGATGTACAAGTGTGTTTCCTGCCGCCCAACACTACTTTTCGAATTCAACCCTTGGATCAGGAGATAATTACTACCATGAAGAACTTATTCTACATGAAATTACATCCATCAATCCATCCATCATCCAATCCTACATTGCCCCATGAGAAGCGTAGGAGCCCGGGGCTAGGCAGTTGGTCCCGACATTTAAGATGAGAGTGAAGGATCACCAGCTAATTGAAGAAACAGAGGACAACAGGGTAATGGATGACAGCTGCACACACAAAAGTAGTGCACAGTGATGAAGACAATCCGCAAGTTGCAGATGATGCAACATCTGGTCCCTCACAATCAAAAAGATGTTCGGCGAAGAAAGTTTTGGCACCAAAACGGAAGGTCAAGACAGTAACAGATTTTTGGAGGCAGATTAACATCAAGAATGCCGTTGAACTTATGGTGGAGTCATGGAAAAGTGTCAACCAGGCAACAATAATACACAGGTGGACGAAGCTGTTCCCAAATTTGAGAGCAGAAGGTGAGCGGCAGCGAGAAGAGAACTCGGTGGCAGCAACATGACAGGCAATCAGGGGCAGCGCTGAAAACACTGGTTCAGCTGAAGAAGTGGATGAGATCAGCGAAATGGCACAGAGAGCAGATGATAGGCTTCGACTCTGCACAAGACGTTGAGCAGATGGTGGAGGAAGACTCAGAGAGCAGCGAAGAGGAGGACCCTGCAGTTCAAGAGGAACCAGCACCAAAGCTCACCGCCGGTCATCTGTCTCAAGTCCTGTTGACCGTGACTGAGATGAAGAATGGTTTTGAGCCCTACTCCAAAGCTATTCCAGACAGCCCTCTGCCAAATTTATTAGAGGAAATGAAGAAAACTTCATGCAGCTTTACAATAAAACCATTCTCGAGCAAAAACAGACCAAGATAATTAGTTATTTCCGCGCAGAACAGCCTCTCGCCAATGTTTTCGAAAACATCACAATCGAGGAAAATGTGGAAGATGCTGAAACTGCTGATGTGGACGTGCTAGAGGACGAGGACTTCGATTTTGTGGGTTTTGGATTGGATGTGGCTTCGGTGGAGAGGCCAAGTACATCCAATGAACCCATCTAACTCCACATTCCATCTCCAGCATCTACCCAGAACCTCCTATTTTGGTGAGTAAAGTAGTGTAGAATTTAGGCTATATTTAATTACAGTATTACTAAGCATTAACTTGGGTTTGTATGTGAAAAAGGGAGGTTTAAAAATCAAGGTTGGCCAGCCACAGAACCGTGCTAATTTTCTCCAAAAGAAGTTCAGTTGAAATTTCGATGTTTTAAGTTTCACGCAGGGGTTGGAGAACCGACCTCCATCGAAATACGAGATTATACTGTATTGTACATACACATACCACCTCATTCAGGGTCTGTGCCTTGCCCCCCTGCATCAGTGACTGGCTCTGGGACACAGTTCCATCCTGTGGGAGAGACCTGGGAAAAAAGTGTTATTCATGTTCGTGGAAGTGTTTCAATGACCTAACAGCCCTAATGCCCTAACCATTACAGAAAATCAATTCCAACACTCACCACCGGCGAGCTTGATTTACTGTTGTGGTGCTCCAGCGAAGGGTTGCTCCCACGGTGATGTGCAGTCAGTCCTCTTTGTAAGTCAGGGTTATATAAAGCTCCATTGCCACCTACTGTAGGCAGCAATGGAGCTTCAATGGGCAATTTTTCTATGACTTACTGTGGACTTAAAGGCAAAAATTGACTTGCCAAATGAAGACGACTTATGAAGAGGACTTTCTGTTTTCATTTCTTACCTGGAAAGAAAAGAAATATTCATTTTAAAAATGTACAAAACATGTATATATTACATGAGTTGTATTCAAATTCTACCTGAAAAAAAATACTGAATAGAATTCATCCATCCATCATCCACTCCTACGTTGCCCCATGAGAAGCGTAGAAGCCCGGGGCTAGGCAAGTTGGTCCTGACATTTAAGATGAGAGTGACCAGCTTCACTCATCCCTGAATGGCATTATATGAGCAATAAACCACAACCACCCTTTGGATATAAACCTGCACCGGCTCAATCTGACTGGACTGACATAATTACCCACTAAACCACCAGGTGCCGTAATTTGGTTATGTGGTTACCACCCAGCGTAGTAAATGGTTTCCTGGTGTACAGGAAACCATTTGACTTGTCACTCAGTGTAAAGTCATCTATAGGCAGAAGGAAAAGGAAAGAATGAGGGAAAACATGACAGAAGACGGAGCGTATAGTCACCTGTAGGCAGAGGGACGAGGACAGAGTGAAAGAAAGAAAGCCAGAAGAGGAAGGGAGGAAAGAAGGAAGGAAGAGAGGAAAAGGCAGACACCCAAAAGCAGCACTAATCAAGTGAGTGGATGGTGAGTGCTCCCATCAACCACTAAGAAAAAACTGTAAAACATGTATCTATGAAACACCTAACCATGATTACACCACAGTTTTACTTATAAAATAAAAATAACTAAATGGAATAGCTACACAAAATCTTGGATAAACCAACTATTACAAATATCAGAAAAAGAATATATATACAGTATATCAGGCATGTTTATGGTGAACTCTATATGCAAGAAGAAAATATTACTGCAAAGATATACTGTACAAAACTACAGTACTATATTCTGCACTAATCAACTTGTCCATAGAGCCTCATCTTTTCAGTTACCAACCCAGGCTCATGTAAGGTTTATGTGAAGCTTACATATAAATATGGCAATACTGTGCGACAGACAGCACCATCATCATCCGGAGCTCTTTTCCCACCCTTGGGCAGGGTGAGGAGTAGCAACGTTCAGACCACCCAAGTTTGCTCAATCCAATGGGCCACGCTTCCATTCACTCAACATGCAAGCCTCAGGAATCCTGGCTCTATCTGATATGCCAAAAAATTTTCATCACATTCTATAGCGTCATAGCTAGAGGCAACTGTTACCAAAAAAGTGTAAATATATCATCAAGACTGCTGGCACAAAGTATAACTAGGAAAGGTTTTAAGACAGTGGGTACTGTATTGACCAACATTATCTCTTGGCCAAGAGTGCAGGCAAAACACTCAAGTGTGACTACAGCAAATTCTAGACTCAAAAGCAACACCAAGATTAAAGCATAGCCAAGATATTATACAAAGCAAAAATCTATCTATCTATCTATTCTATTCTATTTATTGCCAGATGCCTTAATCCCATAAGGGGTGGCCACAAAAAATCGCTTCCATGTCGCTCTGTCCCTCGTCATTTCACTGCCCTGCTCCCAGCTCACATCCCCCTTTCTCATATACTTCTCCACTCCATCCCTCCCTCTCATCCTAGGCCTCCCCCTCCCTCTCCTCCCCTCCACCTCACTCACATACAGCACACTCTCCTTGTCAATCTCTCACTCTCCACCTTAATATGTTTCTCCTAACACTTCCTATCACATTCACATCCACACCACAACACTCCTTCACTTCCTCATTTGTCAGTGTGTCTCTCCATGTGACTCCACATGCTCTTCTCAAATAACTCATTTTCACTACTCTCAGTCTTGACTTCTGTCCCTCCAACAAAGTCCAAGCTTCACTTCCATACGTCAGAGTTGGTATCACAATACAGTATTGTCATGTAGTAACTTTTCACTTCCATGCTCACTTCTCTGTTTCTTATCACTGCTTTCAAGGAACCAGCAACCTTTCTTCCCTGCTGCACCCTTTCAAGGACTTCACCCTTTAAACTTCCATCCTTACTCATCACTCTACCCAAGTACTTAAACGCACTCACAGTCTCCATTTCCTCTCCATCCAATCTCACTGTACATTCACTGACTTCACTTCTCTCGAAGACCATAACTTTACTCTTCCCTACATTCACTTTTAGATTCCGTTTCTTACACACTTTCCCAAACTCATCCACCAAGCCTTACAACTCCCTTTCATCTTCACTTAACAACACAGTATCATCTGCAAACAACAATACAGGGAGTTTCCAAACACTGCCCTCTCTCACTAGGGCTGCTCCAACATCCACTGCCCTACCTTGTATCTCTTTTTTAACCCCATCCATATACAGACTGAACAACCATGGAGACATGACACATCCTTGTTTCAATCCAACCTCCAAATAGAAAAATTCACTCAGTTCACTATCCACATGCACTGCAGCCTTAGCACCCTCATACATGCTCTTTACGGCCTTCAACAACTTTCCATCTACTCCATATATTCTTAATACTTTCCACGATCCTTGTCTATCCACCCTGTCATATGCTTTCTCCAAATCCATGAAGGCATCATACAACTTCTTTCCCTTCTCTAGAAACTTTTCCACTAAAGAAAATTCACTTAGTTCACTATCCATACGCACTGCAGCCTTTGCACCCTCATACATACTCTTTACGGCCTTCAACAACTTTCCATCTACTCCATATATTCTTAATACTTTCCACGATCCTTGTTTATCCACCCTGTCATATGGTTTCTCCAAATCCATGAAGACTGCATACAACTTCTTTCCCTTCTCTATACTCTTCCACAAAAGATCTAAGAATGAATATCTGATCTACACAGCCTCTTCCCTTCCTAAAACCTCCCTCTTCTTCTCTAACTAATTCCTCTGTTATTTCCTTAACTCTGTCAATGAGTATCCTACCATATACTTTTCCTATTACTCTATGAAGGCAAATGCCCCGATGATTACCACACACTTCTTTTTCCTCTTTTCCTTTGTACAGGGGAATAATTATACCTGACTTCCAATACTCCGGGACTCTACCTTCCTCCCAGGCCAATCTGCATATCTTCCACATCAAAAATGTTTGCTCTTAATATCCTGCCTACTAGAGGCACCTACAACCATGTCACAAATCTGAGGCATGCACTGAAATATGGAATGTAGGTACTCATTCCTCATATCACAGCACAGTATTCACAAATGTAATCACCTATTTCATACTGTTATAAGTCCCAGTTTGATATCTTTGAAGTTAAGATCAAAGCTGTTCCAAACTTGTGAACTTATGGTTACAAAGTTTCAGAGATATGAACGATTTTAAGCATTTAGAGATGTTCAGTATTTATTCCATAAACTCCACAAAATACTGTATAATATTCTCAGTACATCCTGAAGTGCAGTACCATAAAAGTGTTTACTATAGTCACAGCACACAACTCTGAAGTTGTCATTATCGTACCCTGGCAACCCACCATTCAAAGATGCGTCCGATTTCGTATCATATTATACACGAATAATATTATTATGCATCAATATATTACAACACTCCTTTACATCCTCATTTGTCGGTCTGTCTCTCCATGTGATGCGACATGCTCCTCTCACTACTACCATACACATTTTCATCATCATTTTCAGCTTTACATCTATTCTGCATGCAATGTGAGTCAGACAGACGACAATGATGATGTTGATGGTGAGTCAGATAAGCTCATCTGGTCCTGTACAGAGCATATCATTAGCTAGCTATGAACATTCACGAGGGACCTTGTGAATTTGCATGCCAGTGAATCATTCATAAATTTGTGAATGAACATTGTGAAACGCTCCTAATGCTGTGAATGAATTGGAACAGTGTCAAAAGTGTGCTCATGGTCCAAAGCCCTTATAAGGAGTTGGGAAGCATTCACAAGAGGCAAGTCAGCAACAGTATAAACATCAACAGCGGACCTCCACATCTACCAACCAAGGATTTTTCAACCACAAGACTTCCTCAACGAATACGATTACAGGGAGTTACGGAAAAGAAACTGCTTAGACCGGAAAGGAATTACGTTTGTGACAGACATGGTGAGAATAAGATAACCACTCACAAATGACAAAGTAACACTGTCTCCCCGAAGATGAAAGTAGGCCTGACCCTTCGATATTTGGCAAATGGCAAAACGCAGAGATGCAACAAAGACAATTTTTGGCTATCACAACCAACAATCAGCCGAGTGGTCATACAGACACTAGAAGCTTTAGTTACACCAGAAATAATAAGATTAATTTATTTCCAAACAGACAACAGAGATATTCAGAGAAGGCAGAGAAAATTAGCAAAGCTGTCAACTTATTTTTTTTTATAACTGATCTGAAGGGAATGTCAAGAAAGGAGCTTGGGCATTTATAACTCATAGGTAGGTGGTGGCGACCATAATCCACTCACTAGATGTAGTGCTGCCTACTTCTTCCTTAGCCTTCATCATTCTTTTTCTGTGCCTGTCCTTCTCTCTTCCTATTTCTCCCATCTTTCCTATCACGTCTTATTGCTTTTCTTTCCTTTACAGGTGGCTTTACATTGAATGACAAGCCAATAGTTTCCTGTAAGCCAAGAAACCATTTACAACGCTGAGTGGTAACCACATAACCAAACCCTACGTGTCAATAACTGGGTTGGTGGAGGGTTAATGCCCCTCCCCATAAAACAAATAACTCAAAAGTCAAATGGCCACCCCTTATAGGATTATGGTACCTGGCAACAGGTAGATAGATAGTTTAAGCAAAGAGAAGCACACAAATATACTTGGTACAGATGGAGTACTGAAAGGAGCCTGACTGATTATGTTCTTGAGGAGAGAATGCTGCTTGACAATGTCATGGATAAGAGCGTGGTGAGGGGACCACCACCTCATCAGCCACTTGTCTGTACTGTATCTATGTTTTTTTATTTTCATTGTCAAGCTATGACTGCTCCTCTTCTCTCTCTCTCTCTCTCTCTCTCTCTCTCTCTCCTAACGATGATTAACTACAGTATATCCAGTTGCCATGGAACACCTCCTTCCTCTGTTAATAAATACAGCACTCCATGATGAAATTCTCAACTTCACATGCTTCTCTAGCAATGCTTGTTCCACTTCTGATTAACCCTTTGAGATTCTGATGACGCTCTTGGTATCATTTCAAATCCAATCTCAGAGATTCCGATGACAAATTTAATTGTCATTTTAAGATACTTTTGTAAAATATTCACCGTAAATCATGTTTGCGCGTCATAACAAAGACTCAGGCAGGATGTTGCGGAATGCTTGCATGGAGGATACTGTGCAGCTGGTATGACTCATCACTTGTTACTTTATTACTTTATTCTTGGCATATATTTTTCTATGGCAAGGTATAAAATTTTTGGTTTTTGCCTAGCTTCAACTTGTCATTTTGACTTTTAATTTTCTTTGTCTTCCTTTTTTGAACTTACAATGATAAAGTACAACCAATCAACTTTAAAACACCATAACCAGCATTCTACCTTGAAATGTATATTTACACAGTCCGATCAAAAAAAAAGATCGCTAAGCGAATATACGGCCGAAAATCATACAAAATTGTGCCTCTTTTTTTTCTTTCGCTTTACAGTGCAACACCATGCATAAATAGCCATAAACTATATATCATTGTAATGGTAATTTATCGTAGTTTTACATGGTTCAGACCAGATTTATATATCTTCATTACTTTATTCTTGGTGAATATTTTTCTACAGCAAGGTATAAAAGTTTTGGTTTTCACCTAACTTCAACTTGTCATTTTGACTTTTTATTTTGAACATACTATGATAAAGTAAAACTCCCTGTACGGTATTCAGCTTTTAAAATGACACCAAAACCGGCATTCTTGTGAAAAGTGTAGTTACACAGACCGATCAAAGAAAAATATCATGGTACAGAGATGTGGGTTAGCGCAACAGCAGATGACTCTAGGACAGATGTAATCTGACCGGGGCTGAAACCTGATAGGGTTAACAATGGTAAATTATCTTTGTTATTCCCTTCATTCTGAACATTAAATCAGAGCTCACAAAAAACACAGTCTGAGATAAATGTCTTCTGGTTGCGGAAGTCATAATACACACAGTTTGTTTTTGTTTTTTTATCACTGGAACATGAGCAGTGCGAACATCGAGGGTAGGGTTGTGAGAGGCAGACCTAAAAAAAGACCTGGAACGAGGTCATAAAGTATGACCTCAGGGATAGGGGACTGAATAGAGAAGTTGCCAGAGATCGAGCAGCATGGACAGCCACCATTAGGTGACCAAGGCCAATGCATGCAGGCATGTGTAAGCCTTTCTAAAATGATACAACATAAAGCACACATTTGACCCCAATTATTGCTGGAAGTCCTGCATGTTCAATGGACATGATCATTTGAAAATCATTCCCGAGCAATTGTCCCCAAAGCTTTAGAATGTTCATATACAGTAAGACCTCGATATAATGGACTTCAATAGACCAGAAATTGCTTTTACCGGCATCGAGAAGCTACCAGACTAAATTCCTACATATCGGAAAAAGTCCGATAAAGCCAGAAGCAGTCTGGACTACCTGACCACTTCAGCTATGTTCACCACAAACAGTTAAATAAAAGACATGTCTATTAGTGTAAGGTACAGTATTATTATATATATTATACCATTTGATTATTGCAGTGAAGGTATAATACGGTACAGTACCGCAGTGGTAGTGAAAACAGTTTAACCCCTTAACTGCGGGGCGTCACTTTCGTGACGCTTGGGAGCAAGGGATCATACCGCGGGGCATCACTTTTGTGATTCTGTGTTATTTTGAATTCACCCGGGCTTTCAAGTGGTGGCTTGTATCATCTATCAGTACTGCCAATGTCCAACACTAGTCAGCACTCCTAATCTCATCTGTACTCCCATCCATTGTTGACAATTTAGCCATTTCTCCAGGTTCTTGACTCCCTCCCTACCCCCCCTCCATTACCCTATCCTCTCGCCTGACCAGCCGTGCTATGCTAAGTAAATCTTCCCCGGAATTTTCCACTGATTTCATCCATTGAAATAAGCCCTATGCCCTATTCATATACCAAATAATATATACAAGAAAGAAATAAGGTAAGTGAGAGTGCCATACACCTAGAATTGGCTAATTATCACCTGACAATACCTCATGTGCACTCATTCGCTAATTTTCGCTGTTTATTTCCCCTTGAAATATGCCGTATCATCTATTTTCATAATAAAAATATATATAAGAAAGGAAGGGAGAAGCCTAAGTGATATTTACATTCACCTGGAACTACCTAATTTATAATGTATTGTCTAGATTTCCTGCCAATCATTTCACTGCTATATATTAGCTGCTGTCAAGAGGCTGCTAACTTCAGCCACTTTTCACCCCCATGCAAAGGGCCCTGTGACCTTTACCCCCTACTAAACCTCGTGTGGAAAGAGGTAAAGGGCTGACGATTGATAAAAGAGTGACTACGATCTTTCTATTGAGTAAAACAATGCAAGTGGAATTGTAAATAATATGTAAATAATGTGTAAACTGCAAGTGAAAGTAATGAATGTAAATATACGTGAACAGTGGAAAATAGTTTTATAAGTTACTTCAAGTGACAGTGCATAACACAGTGTAAATAAAATAGAAATGTAAATAATGTAAATAAAATAGAGAACATAAATAGAAATGTAAATGAGAAGTATTATAAGTATACGAGTATATACCCTAGCAGTAATGAAAGTGAAAGTTTCACTCTAGCATGTATGAATACTATGAGTTATGAGAGTGAAGGTGAAAGTGACATTCACTCTCAATGCTAGTACTGTATACAGGACGAGAAAGTGAATGCTAGGTATTTTACTGAAAGAAATTGAATCCCTACAGTGACAATAAACTAATACGACTGAAGGAAACTTATGGATAAAGACTGCAGATATATATAAGTGTTATATAGTAATAGATATATAAAGTGTGAGGGGTTTTATGAATAATAAATGACAGAATACCAACAGCGAACTAGCGCAAGTGGGAAGGTCATACGAGCTCATAATTTTCATTGCTTTCACGGTGTTTTTTTATTGGAGTATGGATCCCAAACTACTTGATAATCACAGAGTAGTGTTTATAGTGTTAATATCTGGCTGTGGTAATCATATTACGGGTTGTCAGGAAGTGTAAAGTGGAGACTTCGTTAACCAACTTCAGAGGTCTCCACAAGTCCTACGGTAATCAACGAAGGCTCAACAAACATCCCAGGAGAAAGATGACGGTATGTGCCATATGCATATGTAATTTTAATACTCTAGGATTAATAACTGATTTTTGGCAAATATTTTTTGAGAGTCTGTCGGAGCCCGAATAACCCCACGGGACACGCAAAACATTGGGAAACATGCCCGCAGTGTAAGGGTTAAGAGCTGTTGATGCGATCCAGACTAACATCTGATATATCGGAAAAAGTCCAGGTTAGCAGAGGGAAGTCCGAATGTCACTTTTATCAGAATTTCGCGTTTTTCAGAACGGCTTGGGCCCCAATTAGTCCATTATAGTGAGGTCTTACTGTAATAAGTAAAACAGAAAGTCTGGAAGCAAGAATTGCTAGAAAATGTCTTGCGTGACCATGGCTTTAAAATATGGTACAAAGAGAGACTGTCCAGGTGGTTGAGGGTGCAAAACTGGATGTATGTGGATTAATTGAAACTAAATGATGAGGTTTGAGTATGAGAGAATGGAAATATGGATAGAGAATATGCGTAGAAGTAGGCGAAAATGAGAGGGCAAAAGAAGGAGTGTGTATTGTTGTGAGTAATAGATGGAAGGAGAATATAAGAGTATGGATCAGTTGGCTCATAGATTGTGTGGGTAAGATTGAAAGCTGGACTACAAATGTGGGCGATTGTGTGTATGTATGCACCAATGCAAGATCGTGCAAACTGAGTGAGAGAAGAGTTCTGGACAAATGTGGAACCATGCATGGAAAAGTCTGAAAGGAGAGTGTTTTTGATTGGATATATGGATGGAAAAGTAGGGAATGTGAAGGTGGATGGAGTAGTTGGTGAGTGGGGTGTGCCTGCAGAGATAGATAAGAATGGAAGTGCTTTAGTGGATATTTGTGCCACGCGAGGGTTGGTGATAGCCCATACCCTCTTCAGACACAAGATGATCCACGGGTATACGCGTCAAGTGATGACAAAGGTGAGTGGTGAACTGAATGAACAGAAGGCAATGATTGATTATGTGTGTGTGGATGATAGGATGAGGTGTGTAATGGATGCAAGAGCATATAGAGGTTGGAGGATTGGACTTTCTGACTATCACTTGGTGGTGGTGAGAAGCAAAGTCCAAATGAAATGGAGGAATCGAAGAAGGGAAGAACAGGAGGAGGTAGTTCATACAAAGAGGGTGGAAAGGTTACAAGAGGATGGAAAAAAGGAAGAATATAGGAGAGAAGTGGAGGAGTGATTAGGCAAAAGTGGACTGCAGCAGATGGGGGATGTGGAAGGTCTGTGCAAGATATTCACAGAAAAAACTTGTGCAGCATGTGAGGTGGTGTATTGGGTGAACAGAAGACGAATGGGGGTGCAGGGACAGCATGGTGGAATGAAGAGGTGAGACAGGCTATGGCACAAGAGAAGAAAGCATATAGTGAGTGGATGAGAAACAGGGGTGTGGAAGAAGTTGAGAGATGGAAGAGAGTTATATGTACAGAGGAAAAGAGAGGTGAAAAGATTAGTAGGAGAGAGTAAGAAGTGAACGGATGAGGAATTTGGATGGAATTCGAGTGTAAAGTGGAGGGAATGTAAGATAATGTTCTGGAAAGAGGTAAAGAGAGTTAGACAGGGTGTCAAAGAAGTTGGTCAAGGAATGAAAGGTAAAAATGGTAGATTACTAGTGGAGAAGGGAGAAAAAGCAAGCAGATGGGGAAAACACTTTAAGGAACTGTTGAACATAAAGAATGAAAGTAGTGCAAGTATAAGTGACTGGGGAATGGCTGGGAGAAGGAGGGATGTGAGAAGACAGGAAGAAATCAGTAGGATGGAAGTTGTGGAAGCAATGAAGAAAGTCAAAATGGGGAAAGCCCCAGGAATTGATGGAGTGTGTGGTGAAATGCTGAAGCATGGGGGAGAGATATTAGTAGAATGGATGTGGAAGATGCGCAGATTGGTCTGGGAGGAAGGCAGAGTCCTGCAGGACTGAAAGTCAGGTATAATTATTCCCCTGTACAAACGAAAAGGGGAAAAAGAAATGTGTGGTAATCATAGGGACATTTGTCTTCTTAGTGTAACAGGAAAAGTATATGGTAGGATACTTATTGACAGAGATAAGGAAATAACAGGAATTAGTTGGAAAAGAACAGGGAGGTTTTAGGAAGGGAAGAGGTTGTGTCGATCAGATATTCATTCTTAGATCTTTAGTGGAAGAGTTTCTAGAGAAGGGAAAAAAAGTTGTATGCAGCCTTCAAGGATTTGGAGAAGGCATAAAGGACTGCGGAAAGTGTTAAGAATATAAGAAGTAGATGGGAAGTTGTTGAATGCCGTGAAGAATATGTATGAATGTGCTAAGGCTGCAGTGCATGTGGATAGTGAACTGAGTGAATTTTTCTATTTGAAGGTTGGATTGAAACAGGGATGCGTCTTGTCTCCATGATTGTTCAATCTGTATATGGATGGAGTTAGAAAAGGGATACAAGGTAGAGAGATGTTGAAGCGGCCCTAATGAGAGAGGGCATTGTTTGTAAACTTCCTGTACTGTTGTTTGCAGATGATACGGTGTTGTTAAGTGAAGACAAAGGGGAGCTGCAAGGCTTGGTGGATGAGTTTGGGAAAGTGTGTATGTAATGGAATCTAAAAATGAATGTAGGGAAGAGTAAAGTTATGGTCTTTGAGAGAAATGAAGTTGGTGAACGTACACTGAGGTTGGATGAGGAGGAAATGGAAAATGTGAGTGCATTTAAGTACTTGGGCAATATGATGCGTAAGGATGGAAGTTTAGAGGGTGAAGTGCTTGAAAGGGTACAACAGGGAAGAAAGGTTGCTCGTTCCCTGAAAGCAGTGATAAGAAGCAGGGAAGTGAGCATGGAAGAGAAAAAGTTACTACACGACAGCATTGTGATACAAGCTCTAACGTATGGAAGTGAAGCTTGGACCTTGTTGGAGGGACAGAAGTCAAGAGTGACAGCAGTGGAAATAAGTTATTTGAGAAGAGCAGGTGGAGTCACATGGCGAGACAGACTGACAAATGAGGAAGTGATGGAGAGTTCTGGTGCAAATGTGGTTGTGATAGGAAGCGTTGGGAGACATGCTGAGGTGCTTTGGCCATGTGGAGATGATGGAAAGTGAGAAACTGATGGGAAGAGTGAGTGTGAGTGAGGTGGAGGGGGGGTGAGAGGGAGGGGGATGCCAAGGATGAGATGGAGGGATAGAATGGAGAGGTATAAGAGAGGGGGGATGTGAGATGGGTGCAGGGCAGTAAAATGGCAGGGGACAGGGCAACATGGAGGTGATTTGTCTGTGACCACCCCTTACAGGATTAAAGTGCCTGGCAATAGATAGATAGACAATTTTAACTCCTAACACTTGATTTTATAAAAAAAAATTCATGTAACAGGTGGATGTTGATATCATCTGCTCTTACAAAATCAATATATATTTGAAGACAAACTTTATTTGTGCACAAACACAATAATAGGTGATATAACAGCCTACTAATACATGGTACTTCAGTGCACATTCATGGTAGCGTAGAAATACATTGTAATTACATGATTTTCTCGGTAATCATTTTCATTCTACTTTTCAAAATATTCCATTACCCGTTGCCTCTGGAATCAACCATTTCAGATCTGTGAGGCTGTGCTGTCCATTAGGCTACCCCATACACCATATTAATATAATAATAATAATGATAATAATAATAATCTCATCAATCCATGGATACAATGCTGGGTTTAGGCTTCCTAAAGACAATTTTATTCAACTAATAAGAATACCCTTGCATAATACTGTGGTAAAGGAGCAAAAAAAGGTTGTAACATATTTAGCATGACTAACACCTATAGGATCGCTTGAACACTAAGCCAAATAAAACTCTCAAGCAGTACCATATACATCAGATTAAAATTGAAAATAAACAAGAGAAGCCTTCAGTTGCAACTACAGTACTAGAAGTTATCATGGTGAAGAAATGACATCCTACTTAGTTACTGCTGCTAGATAACTTTATTCAGCTTAGTAAAAGTAAGGATATCCTGTGTTCGTAGTTGCAACTGCAGGCACATCTCAACATGAACCCAGTAGACTGTAGGCTGATACACTCCTCTGGCAGACCACCATCCTTCTTCTTAAGGAGAGAGAGGGAAATCTGGGACGTCTGGACAACAAGGTAGCATAGTCGTCCAATTTCAATTCCACCGCAGGAAGACACTCTATCCACCATCTCCTTGCATTGATTGGGTCTAAGACTAAATCTAATCCATGCACTTCACAGTCTACCCTAAGTTAGACAAAATTATCAGGGATGAGGCAAAAATGACATGAGATAGTCATCCCTGTGATCAAAGAACTAAAACTGAAAACATATCCCTGGATTAAACGGATTAAAGGATTTCACTATACAGGTATATATATATATATATTTATGTATGTAAAAGCTCACCTTAACTGAAGAGATGGCAAAGCATGGGGACACATAAGCCAGTCCCTGTTCTAGCTCGCCGGCTGGGAACCACAGTTACAAGTAATACACTTCTCGTATGGTACCTGCAATTGCAAGAAAAAGTTAGATGTGGCAGAAGAGAACTGAAACAATTTTACTCAAAGATTAACAGTGGTAGTAGAAGTAATCGCACAGAAAGTAGTAACATACAGTAGTAGTAGTAGTAGTAGTAGTAGTAGTAGTAGTAGTAGTGTAGCTGTTGTATGTATAGTTCTAGTTTATAAAAAAAAAAATTGAATCGTACGCAAGTTCATAAATTAAAACCATACCGTATTATCCTGTAAAAAATAGAATAATAGACATGAGCTAAAAAAAAAAAAAAATGATCGACAAAGTGTCGCTGTGTTACTCCGGCCGCCGACTTTTGACATCACCTTTGTCCTTAAAAAAAAAAAAAAAAAAAAAAAAAAAAAAAAACTTTCGAATCCAACTGCCACTTTATAATTTTTTTCAGTAAAACATTATAAGTCAGCAAAAAAAAAAACGAAATAATTAACAAACGAACTCAAAAAAACGATCGACAAAGTGTCGCGCTCACCCCGAGGCCGACCGTCGCTGACGTCATTTTTTTTTTCTTAAATCTTAAAAAATTTCCATAATACACTTACCTGCACTTAATACTAACCTGAAACGACAATTATATGTAGAATATAGTCACTTAAAACGCCATATATACGAGAAAAAAGTTAAATGACGGGAGACCACTTACCCGCAGGTCCTCCTCCTAAGGCATCCGTCTCGGAATTGCGCCAAAATTTTCGAGACGGAGATTCGTCTTATCACCGCGTCCGATTCCGTGACTGAAAAGTTAAGAAAATATCAGTTTCTACTTTATTTCACCACTTTATATGCCCATAGTCTTATTTATCCATTTTAAATATTTTTCTACGTATTTCCATATTAGACTTATTAAACTAGACCATCATTTCTTCATAATTATGTGTAATTAACTGTACTCATCACCACGGATACGAACAATACATCAAACACCTCGATTTCTCAATTACCTTAGGTTTCTAATTTTTCCCACCGATTAAGTTCTAACATTAACAGAAAAGCGTGTAAATTTCTCTAGAATATGAAAATGCTAGTGAAATTACGTATTTTAATCTCATGAAAATTTGCGGGAAAGGGGTGACGCTGGGGGATATGCTGAAAACTCATACATTTCCTCAACTTCCCCTCTTCCTCCCTCTATATCAGCTTGCTCCCCACCTCTTCCGCTTCTCTCATTCCACATCCTATCCCTCAAATCTCTCACCTTTCCTCTAAATCTCTCATTTTTAGGGTTCTTTCTCCCGCCCTCCATTTGGTAAAATCCGATTTTAATAGGCTACCGTCCGAATTTTTCACAATTTTGCCGTTTTACATGCAAATAAATAGTCAAGAAGCAGCAAGAACAAAACAAATGGAACCTCGCTGCACCAGAGAGCTCAAAATTGTAACAGATGGGGTAAAATAATAAAGAATAATAATAATGACAACAATAAAACGCCTACGGTACCTCCAAGGCTCCTCGAAGGCGCAGCCACCAACGACAATATTTCAGCTCATTTATGAATAAATTACAGGTCGTTAGGATATACAGTAGTTTAGCCCAGGTTCCTCATATCCTCTAGCACCATTATATTCACCATCCTCCCCTACAAAAACAAGAGCTACAAAAATATCACAATCTTAACCACCACCTACAGTTTGCATCGAAGTCGCTTATTTTCATGCCATTTATTAATAAAGTACAGAATGTTAGGAAATACAGCAGCCTACCCTGGGTTCCTCATCTCCTCTAGCACCACTAGCATCACAATCCTTCCCAACAGCAACAACAGCAACAAAAATATCATCTTCATCACACCCACTACTACCAACAACAACAACAACAACAACAACAAACAGCACCGTTATTAACATCTCGCTGCACCATCAACGTTGTCGTCCTATTATGCCTTTATTCATGCTTGTATCTTGACAATTTATTGCCAAAACATCCAGGTTATCATGAACAACAGCAACATCACCTTCTCTATTACCATCACCACCACATCACATCATCGTAAACAAGAGTATCATCTCGATCACCATCACCATCACAACCACAACCGTGACCACATACAACAGCATCATCATCTCAAATCACCATCACCACTACAACTACAACCATCACATCACCCTAGAGCGCTGATTTTGCCATAGATGCCTTTTCATGTCACTTTCGGGGGATTTTACTAAGACAATGCCTCTTTTTTCATTACACAGCACCTTCTGCCCTTTTTTATTTCAAGAGCCTAGATTTTGCAACAGTTAAATGCCATAAGTACCTTTTTATGACCTTTTCTGGTCATTTTTACCAAGGAAATGCTTTCTTTTATGATACTGAGGGTAGAGTTAAATTAGCTCCAAATAAAAAAAGTTAGAAATTATGTGCAATCATGGAAGTGTAGGAAATTTAACCATATGTATATTAACACCTCTATGATCACACTGTCTCCTTTCAAGAAGCATATCTTAATTTGATCGTTTTTAATCCATTCTGGTTATGGAACTACGTGCCTTTTTGTGTCATTTTTGTCAATATGCCTTTACTAGCATTTTTGTCATCTTATTATGCCTTTTTGCCTGCTTATTTCACGGTCAATTAATGCCAAAACATCCAGGTTTATCATGAACAGCAATCGAACATCGCCATCTCAGCCATCATCACCACAATCATGATATCATCATATACAACAGCAACATTACAATCAGTCACCATCACAACCATTGCATCATCATATAGCTACAACATGAACATCATCATCTTCATCACCACCACCATAACTACCACTACCACAACCAGAACATTAAAAACAGCAGCTACACGCCCATTTCTAATTACCACCACCACCACCATACCCACAACATCATAAAAGCAACATCACCATCTCTAATAACCATCATCACCATCACAACCACCACCACCATCTTCACAATCGTCACCACTACCACCACCACCTTCACCATCGTCGTCACCACCACCACCATCACTATAACAAGTCTAGCTACCTATAAACGATTTTATTATGCTAAGGACTTTTCAAACTGGAGCGACTGGATAGGATTCACTAACCCCTTCACTACAACAGATCTACCCGAAGCTGAATATAATTGTTTGGAGGCAGCAGGAATAAAGTAATGTAACAATACGTCACTGGACTGAAGGGGTTAGTAGAAGGAGTAGTAGTGGAGATGATGGTGGTCGGTGGAGGAGCCCAAGGTTCACCTGGAACGTGAAACCACTGACTGAAAAAGGTCCCCCTGCCCCGCAACCCACCATTCTCCATTTGAGGGACAAAGAAGTAATTGAAGACATCTATTTCACCTGGCAGTGGAGCCATCTGGTTATATCAGTGCCACCACATGCAGGACTCTCTACCAGCACCCAGCAAGAACTCAGAAAAACGCGATCTAGTGAAAAACTCCGAGTGCCGTATGTAAAAGTTTTCATAACAGGTGAATTTTCTATGCAATGCCATTCAAGGAAGAACATGTCATTCGCCTAAATATCTGGGTTGACATGCCTTGCCCCGGCCCCCTACACTCCTGATGGGGTATTAGTGAATTCGATGATGGATGGACTTACCTTCTAATAACGCGATTGAGCAATCATCATATTAAATATATAACTGTTTATAACAAAATGTGGTGTTGGAGAGGGACACCTTCACGTGATGGCACCACTGCCTGGTCATACAAACGTCCCTCAGTTCTCTCCTATCCCCGAGCAACAAATATTGTGCTCTGAAGTTACCTGTTATCAAGGCATTCACACAGGCTAGTCTCTGGCGCAGTACGCTAAGAGCTGAGAACCTTAACATTAATGCCATCGCAGCTTACAGATAAATGAATAAATGGCTAACATTACTTCCCATATAGATGAATGAAGGCTTCCTTCGGGTTTTTGGTCACCTTATGAACAGACCTGCTGACTGAGGTACCAGGTATGCTCTTTCATGGTTGATGCACTGGGATGGGGAGGGGGTCACGTTTCCAGGGACAAAGATGGGTTTCCTATGGATCAGTTGCTCTTCAGGACCAGTAAAACATCATCTGAAGGCGTATAGCAGAGGTGACTTCATTTCAGGCGTTTGTAAATCAGCTGTTAATAATAACAACATTTCATGGAACAATCAGTAACCTCGTCACACTACGGTGGATCCAATGACTCACTGATAGCCTAGTGTGCACCACGACATAATTACTCCACTCATTATTAAGAACTACGAGGCAAGTTGGGACAGACGCAATGCAAGACAGTATGGCGCCTTCCTGCTTCCCTTTCAGATTATAGTTTTATGTTATTTCTAGCATGACGCCTTGCCACTTCCTTTGATACAACCTTCCTTTCAGATGCCGTAGCCGTAGCCATTGTCCCACGTGTATTACGAATTGAGTGACAAAATAAGACGAAATATTTAGAAGTTCACAGTACTCTCCTCCAACACGTGCCGGCAAACACTGACTGAGCTACGAATACGATAGCACGATGTCTCCCCCCCCCTTCTCTCTCTCTCTCTCTTTCTCTGTCTGTCTGTCTGTCTGTCTGTCTCTCTCTCTCTCTCAGTTCAATGACAGTATCTTTAGATACTTTTATTCAGCTTAAAAGAGACTAGAGGGGCTGGATATAGCCCTCATTGCCCTCTCCACTGCTAGAGGTCCTTCCAAGCTGGACATTTAAACTTCTAGGGGCGGCAGATTTAAAATAATGGCCTGGATGTGGCAAGAATGAAATGAAAATACGTCATATCAGTGAGTTGAGGACGCTATGTTTCACTTGCATATCTTGCCATTGAAATGATTCCCCTGTGTGGTGGTATAGAACGTTTGGCTTGCACACGACTGCACATTAAACATATACAACGCTTACGTAGAGTAAAATGGATGTATTTGCTTCAAATCAGAACATGTCTGGATGTCATTGGCATCTTTTATTTGTTTTGGTGCCTCCCCTCCCCTCCTACAGGGATGCCAATTTTCCTCCAAGGTTATTTATCAGGGAAAATGGAAAGAAGAGTGGTGAATGTCTTAAGTTTCTGGCATCTCTTACTTGACAGATTATTTCTGCATACGGCTAGCTAATATCTTTATGTTCGTTACGTATGCATAATTCTGACACTTGGAAAATTTATGACTTTCCCCTTAGATATATCGCAACTCAGATTTTTAACTGTCCCAAGCTAAAGGTCATGACACACGCGAACTTTCTTAGATGAGAATAAATAACTGATCGAAAGAAGAGGAAGTGAGGGTGGGATGAATGCCGGTGAGGGGTAAAAGTTTACGACAGAGGAAACTGAGGGGAGAATCAGAGAAGTGGAATGAAGGAAATCGAGGGAAGAGCCAGAGTAGTGTAATGAATATAGTCGGTTTGGTGTTGGTCTCATGTTTGTGGAACGCTTTTACCATGGGTTCAGCCCCACTGACCGCCGTTGATTAAGGGGTAGCTTTCTCATTCTAACGCTAATCCCCAGCATTAACCAAAGTCACACCGAATCCCTGCCAACTGCAACCATCTTCTCTTCCACCGTCCGTCCTTTGAATCTGTCCTACATTTTTCCTAACCTGTACTATCACTACCGTATCTTCTGCTTCATCGTCTGTGCCTTGTATCAGTCCTACTCGCCCCCTAACCTCATAACCACTGCCTAGCAAGCCCTTTTGTTCTAATCTAACCAAGATCTCTATTCCTTTTCGGCTTGGATTAATGCTAAGTGAAAGGTAGGGTTTATATAACTGGTAACCAAGGACAGGAAACTCATTTCTACTTCAGAGCTAAGGTTCATTGAATTTCATACAACCGCGACTTATATTCAGGTTGTGGGAGCGGTCCAGTTCCATCAAATGAAAACAGACGGACCATATCCTCTGTTCCACCACCAGTAGCTTGTATCTGTCTTACCCTTCTCCTACCCCGTCGTGACCTTTATCGCTTCACACTTCCCGGTAGATAGCGGCTCACTGCTCTGTGTTGACCACCGTCCTGGGACCTCTCTGCCTTCTCCCAGCCTAACCAGTGTACAGGGCAAATACGTCATGACATTAATTATTACCAAATACCATTTTTTTCCCGGATTATTTTCACATTTAACCAAATGGCATCTGGTGGTCTAGTGGGTCAAGGTGCCCCAGCTGGATGGGTCCCGAAATGGTTTAAATCCGAGGGTTATATGGGGTTTATTACTCACATAAGGCCATTCAGGGACGAGCGGTGAGATTTGGCCACTGAAGCCTGGTCCTGACGCTCTTGGTCTCCCTCACAATTCACCCGTAAGGCTTTCAGTAACTGTGGCTCGGTTGGCAATTGGCTCCTTGTTGATAAAGTTCCTGTGTCTTTCTTCTCTCCTTTATTTGTTCTTTCTTTCCATCATTCAGTAGCTACGTGTGTCCTGAGACTTTCCCACCACTGTAACAAAATACATACACACACACACACACACACACACACACACACACACACACACACACACACACACACACACACAGAAAGAGAGAGAGAGAGAGAGTCATAATCAGGTTAGGTAAGACTTCAAGAATAGAAGAAGGAGGAGGAGGAGAAAATGACGACGAAGAAGAATGAGTTGAATAATAAACAGAGAAACAGATATTGATGTAAGGTGAGCCTTCAGTAAATAGCAAGAAAACTAATTCCTGCAGAAACAAATAGGTCTTTTTAACATTACAAGATTCGTGTCTTAAAGTGTCAATCGGCGAGTGAATCAGGAAGGTGATGGCTGGCTATCTGTGTGATCCTTTGTTCTCTGATGGCTGGGGTTGATTGGGCAGGGAGAGAGAGAGAGGGAGGGAGGGAGAGAGCGAGAGGCAGCATTGTGTGAAATAGTTTGTGTGCCGTCTTATCTCTGTCTCCCTCCCCTACTCTCACAAATACCAGCATCCTTTCTCAGAGTATCTTTGCCTTCCATTTTTCTGTGTATTTTCCCTTCTCCGAAGTCTTTGTCTCACATCAAATTTCTTTTCCTTCATTTTCTTCTACTTATGTCCTCAACCCCTTCGTCTTTACTTACACATCTTTCATCTGTATTTCTTGTTAAACTTACTGTACACGTAGTGGTAGGTGGCGGCAACCACCATTCACTCACTACTACTTTCTTCACCTTTATCGTTGTTTTTCTGTCTCCCCTCCTCTCTTCCAATTTCTTCCATCCTTCCAATCACTTTTTATTACTCCTTTCCAGTTCAGGTGGCTTTTCTCCGATTGACAAGCCTAATGGTTTCCTGTAACTCAGGAAACATGTACAGCGCTGGGTGGTAACCATAAAACCATATAATGGGATGATGTGGAGCCCACTATGGTGCCACTGTTAACTGGGTGGAGACATGCAAATGCGGCGTCCATCTAGGAATCAAATTTCTACTCTCTTCGGTCCCCGCTGTGGTGAGGCGCTGTCTACCGTAAGGGAGTATCGGTTCACAGCAAAGGACGTCCCTCCAGGCGTCGCTGCTTGCCTGCTGTCAAGGGGTGTCACTGCACGAGGGAGAGGGAAAGGGGGAAGGGGAGATGGGAAGGGGAGAGGGAGGTACGGGTAGGGGGGATGCCGAAAGAAGGTATAGTTTATTGGTTAAATATTTAGCTGTTGACCAATTCCTCAAGTTAATTCTTCAAAGACAATGGATGAAATGATATACAGAGTGTCCCATAAGGCTGAATACATGGGGAAAATTGTTAATTCGTCTCTCTCTCTCTCTCTCTCTCTCTCTCTCTCTCTCTCTCTCTCTCTCTCTCTCTCTCTCTCTCAAACACACACACACACACACACACACACACACAATATAAGATTCACTTGTATAAATTAAAACAGGATACTCTAACGAAAGAGAGAGAGAGAGAGAGAGAGAGAGAAGAGAGGGGGATGTTGAAGGTAAGACATGGAGATAAATTCCTCCGCTACCTCCTAGCTCATTGCCTCCTCCCCTCCCTTTCCCCTCCATCTCTCTCTCTCTCTCAATCACCATAGCCTCCCAGCCTCCCGTCCTTCTCCCATACATTTCCCTCGTGTTCTTTGCCCTCCTCCCTCTTTCCTTCTCTTGTTCATCCATCTTCTTCGTTGGCTTCTCCCCCTCTTCCTCCTTCCTTTTCATCGTCCTCCTCTTTCGCTTCCTCCTCCTCGTCTTCTTCCTCTTCTTCCTCCTCCGTTTTCCTCTCCTCCTCTTCCTCATCCTTCTCTTCCTGTATCTGTCACTTACCCTGTTTATCTTCTTTTCCTCCTCCTCCTCCATCACTTTTATCTTCTTCCTCCTCTTCCTCGAACCCCTACTCCTCCTCCTCCTCTTCCTCTCACTTTCCCCTTCCTCCTCCTCCTTCCCCTTATCCTCAAGTCATTCCCACCTCCCTTCCCTGAATATATTAGAACGATGAGTTGAAGAGAGAGAGAGAGAGAGAGAGAGAGAGAGAGAGAGAGAGAGAGAGAGAGAGAGAGAGAAATTGTGAGTCAGGGGAAAAGTAGCTAACAAAAAGTTTTTTAGAGAATATAATAAAGGATCGTGTGTGTGTGTGTGTGTGTGTGTGTGTGTGTGTGTGTGTGTGTGTGTGTGTGTGATCCTTGTTTGGTTTCTTCCCTTATCTTACCCTTCCCCAGCCTCTCATTTCTTCACGTTCCCAACTTATTTTTACATTCCTTTTTAGTGAGTCCATCTCTCTCTCTCTCTCTCTCTCTCTCTCTCTCTCACACACACACACACACACACACACACACACACACACACACTCCTCAGTTATTCTATCATCCTTCCCTCTCTTCTTTCCAGTCTCCCTCCTGCCTCACTGTTCTTGCCTTTCTTCTTTCCGATCACTTATTTTTCCATTCCCTCCTCCTCCTCCTCCTCCTCCTCTCTCCCCCTCTTCCTCCTCCTCCTCGTAAAAGAAGCGTAGGAAAGATTTTGCTAAGAATTTTTTGAGTGTTGAGAAATGCATATGTAGAGGAGGGAACGGAAGCGAGGCACAGAGAGAGAGAGAGAGAGTTCCGGAGCGTGAGAGAGAAGTGAGTAGTGAAGTGGCAGACGTGATAAACACATATTAAAACAGAGAGAAGCACAAAGACCCCCTAAAGAAGCCAATGTAGGATAAATGAGTAATCAGAAGGGTGGGAGATAATTATTAGGTAAAGAAGATATGATTCGTGACGATGCTGGCAATAGATGGTGAATAAAAAAAGGAGACTGATACGACTTAGACTGGTTTTTAATTATCAGTTAGTTTTATAATTATACTAAGATAATTATAGAAGGAATTCGATGACTGTGGTATACGAGTAGTTGCTAAGTGTCTGTAAGAAATAACTATAGCTTCATTTCTACCTTTCTTCCTACACAGGCTTGTTTCATAGTGTTCTCCCCCTTCCACTCCTTCTCATCCTCTTCCTCGTCGTCGTCCTCCTCTTCATCTTCCTTTTCTCTTGCCATTTCATCTTCCTTTCTCTTTCCTTTTCTGTTCATCCTCTCTGTGTTTCTCTGTTTCATTCTCCTCTTCTTCCTCTTAATCTTTCTTTTTCCCTACGTCTTTCACCAACTTTCTCGTTTTCCTGTTAGCCATGTTTTCTCTCCATCTCCATCCTTTCCCTCTCCCCCCCTCCATTTCTCTCTCCACTTCTTTCTCCTTCATCTCTCCCTGACAGCCCCTCCCTCCATCAACCCTCTGAATAGTTGAAAAATGGAGGGTGATTGCATGGAGTTGTATGTGGAGACGCCGCTACTACTGGCAGGGAGGAAAGGAAATAAGGGGAGGAGGAGAGACTGAGAGAGGGATAATGGAGAGAAGGATCAAAGACTGCAAGACGGAAAATGGAGAGGAGGAAAGAAGGGACAAATGGGAAAATCGGAGGCAAGAAAAAAGAGTGAGAGGGAGGAACGGAAAAGATGGAAGGCAAGGAGGGAATGAAAGGAAATGAGAGGATGAGTGAGTGAATTTGCGAGGGAGGAAGGGAGGACAAGATGGGAAGAATGACAAAAGTAAGAAATATAGAGAGTGAGGGTGAAAGGAAGAGAGTAAGGGAGACAGGGTGCAAAGAGGAGAAGGATGAGAAGAGAGAGAGAGAGAGAGAGAGAGAGAGAGAGAGAGAGAGAGAGAGAGAGAGAGAGATGAAATAAGAAGAGGGATGGGAGGAGATACGAGAAGCGGAAACGATAAAAGGAAAGAGACATGAGACGTAAATTTAAAAAAGTAAGAGCATAAGGGTTAGAAAAAAAAAAGAATATAATAAAAGACGAAACGGACAAGAGAGTAAAAATGGAGAAGGAGAAAGAGGAGAAGGAAATTCGAATAACAACAGACCAGCCTGAAAATAAAAGATGGTTGGTATAAGAGAGTGAGTGACGAAGACGAAGCGGAGGAAGAGATTTTGTGGCGGAGGAAACAGGGAAGTGAGGAGAAGAAGCAGTGAGATGTGTTTTTAGACGGAAGGAAGGCCAGAGACGTGGAGAGAGAGAGAGAGAGAGAGAGAGAGAGAGAGAGGAGGGGGAGAGAGCGAGGCGGGGGCCCTATAATGAAATAAATTAATGATCCCAGCGAAATTAATAGAAAGTCTGGAATTCCCCTCACCATAAAATGCCTTCCTTAGAGCTTCTGACTAAGATTGTCTGGGGACGGAAAAAATAATCCAGAGAAGTATGGAAAGTATAGGATAAAAGTATCTCAAAAGGCTCTCGCCCCACCCTCCAAACCCTCCGGCTAAAAAAAAAAAAAAGATTAAAGGGAAAAAATTATTAGAAAATGTCTCAGCAGAATGAGAAATATTTAGAGAAGAGGGAAATTGTCTGTGAAACAATTCTCTGCCGATTTTATAAAGAATATCCAGAAAGCAAAATACAGTATCTGAGTGCGGTATCCAGAGGAAAGGCATTGATTGCTGATATAATCCCGACTCTCTCTCTCTCTCTCTCTCTCTCTCTCTCTCTCATACACACACACACACACACATTTCACGGGTTGGGATGAGGCATACGTGTGTTGTCAGTCACTAAGTGTGTAAGTCAGGTGACAGTGAGGTGAGGGACGTGTGTAAATGCTCTTTGTCTTCTGTTCATCTGGACTTAAGTTCGATCCCACCATTACCATTCAACCACTAACACCACCAACACCACCACAGCACTGCCATCACCACCACCACGACACACTCACACCACTTCCATCACCACCATCACCACCACCACACCTCTCTCCATCGCCCTTACCAAAATGTCACCATCACCTTCTACAGCACTACCCCCTAACCTCAACCACTACCACAACCAAATCCCACCCCACCATACCACCCCACACCACACCACCATACTCACTCCCACAACACCCTACCCCACGCCACCCCCACACTACACCACACCATCCCACCCCCACACCACCCCACACCACACCATACCACCCCACACCACACCACACCATACCACCCCCAAACCACACCACACCATACCACACCACCCCACACCACACCAGACCATACCACACCACAGTGCCACAACTAATACTCTACAGTAGTGTCATCAGGCTAATGGTCTGCTGTCACTTGATGTCATGTGTTTAATGGCTGAGTGTTGCTGTGTGTGTGTGCCGGTGCCAGGTGAGAGAGAGAGAGAGAGAGAGAGAGAGAGAGAGGAAGCAATAGTTATTGTGGGCCTCGTGGCCTTTGGTTTTTTCTTCCTAGCAAAAAAAAAAAAAAAAGGCTGAACCACCCAGGTACACATCACA